>NC_092054.1:64853993-64956657 GCF_003086295.3 Arachis hypogaea | reverse complement strand
AGACTACAATTTTGACCCCTGAAACAGACTTTCCATACAAAATAACTATTTCAAGTTTCCAATTTGAAAAACTGAATCCAAGAGAGCATATCATTACTTGTTATTTATAGTTCTTGTTAGCAGAAGATTGGGGATTGAATAGTGAGGATGTTGAGAAAAATAAAAGGAAGAGAACAAACCGGGATGAGATTTCTCTCCCTTCAAGAGATTGATGGCTATATAGTCATATTTTAGGCCTGAAATAAATGAAAATCACAATCATATTCAGAGGAAGAAAGAAGCAAGGAAATTATCATAGAAACACAAAACTATTCCAAAATCACCCATGAGACTATAGCAACCAAGATAATCAAGGTTTGGGTTGGTTATACAAGAGAATTAAGAAGAAGAAGAAGAAGAAGGAGGAGAAGTGGAAAATGGAAATTACGAGTTACTAAAATCACTAAACCATATAAAGAGATAAGGGATGTAACTAGCACCAAATTGAAAGCTTTTAGTTCATACTTAAAACACAGATCTAATTTCTGATACTCACTTTAGTAGGCATAACCCTCCCCTTTTCTTTACGAAACTGATTATACATAATTACTTATACAATTCATAACAACAGTTTCAAAATTCAAATAAAAAAAAAGAAAAACTCGCAAAATCCTCAACATGCCAAGAAGGGGGAAAATAGTGGGAAAAAACACAAAAACAGAAAGAGGAAAGCAAAGTAAGGAAATAGCATGGAAGACTTCAAATGCATGTAAGAACTAGAAAAAGAAAAAATTAAGGGGGAAAAAATTAAGCTTTGCCTACCTTAATCCTCTCTTGTTCTTCTCACGGGAGACAGTGACAGAATCACCAAGAGCACCAGCTTTGCCACCAACTTTAATCCTCTCTTAAAGGAACTTCTCCTGAACTTTTTTTGGATGCAACCTAATAAAACCAATTAAGTAAGCTTATGATAAAACCATAAAGAATAATTACGAAAAAATATGATTTATAAATCAAATTAGACATAATAAATAAATTATATGATGATTAAATGTATGCCAACGACCAACTTTGAAGCATTTCAAAAATGGTAGAATAGAAAGAATCAATGTCAAAGAATCCTATACATATTCTGCCAACAAATAAATATTTATTCACCACTTTTTAAGTCTAAGTACTTATGTAAATTTATGTGCCTACAAATATTTATTCACATTCACCCTTATCAGTCACATGAAACTAGTGTCAAATTACAAAATACCATGATCCATATTCTCCCCCATTGCTACTGTACCAAAAAGTGATAGTGACGAATAAAAAGATTGTTATGCAAATCTATTTTACAATTACACATGATGTGTAGATAGAGCAGTTGGCACTAAGAAAACTAGAGGAGTATAGCGAAATAGGGTGACATTAAAACATGCAAGGTTTTGATAAATTGGACCAAATAAATAAAAAACAGAAGAATCTATTACCAATATCTGACCTGCAATAGTGTCGCGCAGTTTTGATCAGCAGTGACATTGATTAGCACCTGACATGTTAAGTAAGTGAATAAGTGTGAGTATCAAAATTGTTTAAGGTGGAGTTAATGTAAAAAAAAAAAACAGGCAAATTGATAAACATAAGGACACTATTCTATTCTTTATTAGAAGGTAAGATAAAGAACAAATATGTTCCTTTTGCTTCACTCAAATTTTAACTCCAGTTGGCACAGTCTCAGAAAAAGAACAAACTTTGAAATGCTGAATTCAATGATAGAAATATTTACGAACATGAAGCTCAACTCAAAACACATGGAATTAGTTAACAGATAGAGTAAAGAGGAGGTACCTGTCACGGATTTGAACTTGTTCCATCACGGACGGCATTCTTTGCTGATAAGCTTCTGGAAGTGATTCCAAACCAGCTAACATGCTCTTATCTATGATTCAATTCAATTCAACTCAACCTAGTGTTCTTCATTCACATTAATCATATATGATCTATTAAACACAATTTTACAATGAAATAATATGTTGAACTGATTATGGCAAGATATATGATCTGGTATTAATAAACCCAATTAATTAGCAGATGGATCAAAATTGAATTGAGAAAACTAATCCAAATAGAAATCGAAACCTGAAGAAGAGGTCTGGGTAGATTGCAGCTGAACTTTTCAAAGGAGAGAATTGCATCCGCACCTTGCCATCGAAAACGGCACCGATGAAACGCCTGCAGAGACATCGAAATTGAAATTGAAATGAGAATGAAGTGAAAGTTGGAGAGAGAGAGAGAGAGAGGTTATGAGTACGAACAGGAAGTAATCGTAGAAGCCGAAAGTGAGGACAGGAGCACGGCAAGCCCTAGCAGCGGCGGCGGCTTCAATTGACCCCAGGAGCGACGACAGTGCACGCGGAACAGCCTCATTCTCTCTCGCGTCGTGTCTTTGTCCTTTCTCTCCATCTCGTCTGCGAATCGGCTTTCTCTCTCTCTCCTCCGGACTCGCTCCTCCACGACGGCGATGGCGGCGGCTGCAGCGGCGTTGCGGTGGTAACCCACTCTCACTCTCTGTTCTCTCGCTCGTGCTCTCATCTCTGTCTTCCTCCTCTCCTCCCTCTGGTTCACTCATTCTCTTGGATCTGGGTGTGTGTGAAAGGGTGCGTGGTGAAGGTGACTTAGGGTTAGGGTTTTGAACAATTAATTGGAAGGTGAGTTGCGAAGGTGAGGGGGTGAAATTTTTCTCTGATCTGATGGCGAAAGTGAGGGTGTGCGAACGTGAATGTGATTTAGTGATAAGGAGAAACAAATAGGGGTGGCAACACTACCCGAACCCACGGGTACCCACCCCGCCCCTACCCGCTCGGGGCGGGTAATTACCCGCCCCCGCACCGGGGCGGGTTTTAACGGGGCGGGTTCTTGGACGGGGCGGGGCGGGGTCGGGTTTAGGTTAAACCCGCCCCTACCCGCCCCGGTATATATAATATATATATAAATATATATATTTTTAATATATAATATATGTTACATATATAAAATAATTAGTAAAATGATTAATAATATTATATCATATATAAATTTTTACTTTAATTTATGTTATGTATGTAAATGGTGGTTATATAATTTTTAAAATTTTATTTTATTTGTTGAATTTAATAATTATAGGGGCGGGTTAGGGTTTTACATTTTACTACCCGCGGGTAGGGCGGGGCGGGTTTCATGCGGGTTTTTTGTAGGGCGAGGCGGGGTCGGGTAGAGCAAAAACCCGCCCCTACCCGCCCCGTTGCCACCCCTAGAAACAAAATTACTAAGTGTTGTGGGTGTATTTGTGATACATGCTCGGAAAGACAACAGGGGCATTCTAATACACAAGGGTAGAATGGGAATTTCACACTTCCAGAGGGCCCCATCACTAGAGCACATGCAAAGAAGCTCAAGGAGAGCTTTGGGAACCTGGCAGCGCTTATGCATATGGAGATACATCAAGTTCTAACCAAGGAAGAATGGGCAAGACCCATTGGGTTAAGTCAGGACAACAAGAAGCCGAATAATGCTTTTCGAATTCAGTGGAAGGCATAATTTATCTTTAAATTTCGAAAATTCTAGACTTTTGTTTTAGTTTGTTATGTGGTCAAAAGTTGTTAGAAGACTTGTTTTATCTGCTATGCTTAGTAGTATTTTGAGAGATTTTTAAATTTAAATCAAATCTGATCTAATCTAATAAGATCAAATCTGATTTAAATTAGTTATCATATCTTTAGGATTTTAAAATTTAGATCAAATCTGATCTGATCCAATAAAATCAAATCTGATTTAAATTAGTTATCTTATCTTATATTTTTTCTAGTTTGTTTGAGGTCTATTTAAACACCTTCTGGTGAGACAATTTACATAACTTTGATGAATAAATTTTCAGTTGCTTTTAAGCACGTTTATTATGTGAGAAGTGAGGTGAGTGATTTGCTTCGCTTGTTGCATGAGGAAGATTGAAGGATCTAACACTAAGGTGATCTGCGTGGTGGTTTCTTTCAGTTTTCGTCCCTCTGATCTAGGTTGTCAAGGACAGGTTCTTTGAAGGTCTAGTAGAAAATCCTTTCCGGTGACCTAGGTTGATAAGAACAGGTATCTTAGAGGTCTAGTAGGAAAAACCTTTATCTATCTTTTATATTTCCGCTGTGTCTCTTTATGCTAATAAATTCCTCTTTTAATCCCATTCTTTTCTGGTCCCCCTTCCATTAGGATTTTACTACTTTGAATGTATTAAATCCTTAATGCCCAACATAAATCCTTATCAATTTGGCTCTAGATACATTAGGCATCACTTTTAAAACGCACTCTAAACTTAACAAATAGGCTACTCTCTAAAAGAATTTTTTTATACGAAAAGCGAACCTATAGATATCAATCTACGGCTACGCTTTATAAGTGAATTCTATAATACCTAAGGCTACACTTTTTAAATGATGCTATAATTGTGTATCCTTTTCTCTTATAAAAAGGCAACACGGAGAAAAGCGTAGCCTATTTATAGAATAGGCTACGCTTTTCAAATGTAGCTTAAAAAAAGTGTGGCTAAATGGGTATTTTTCGTGTAGTGCATAAACCCTAAACCCTACACCCTAAATCACAAACCCTAAAGCCTAAACCCTAAACCATAAACCCTCAACCCCAAACCATAAACCCTAAATCTTAAACTATATACCCTAAACCATAAACCATGAACCATAAACCCTAAACCATAAAACATAAACCCTCAACCCCAAACACTAAACCCTAAACCCTAAACCCTACACCTTAAACCCTAAACCATAAACCCTAAAGCATAAACCCTAACCTGTAAACCCTAAACCATAAACCCTCAACCCCAAACCATAAATCCTAAACCCTAAACCCTAAACCCTATACTACAAACCCTAAAGCCTAAACCCCAAAACATAAACCCTAAATATTAAACCATACACCCTAAATCCTAAACCACAAACCTTAAAGCCTAAACCCTAAAGCATAAACCCTCAACCCCAAATCATAAACCATAAACCCTAAACCCTACACCCTAAATCATAAACCACAAGCCCTAAAGCATAAATCCTAAACTATAAACCCTAAACCCTAAACCATAAACCCTCAACCCCAAACCATAAAACCTAAACCCGAAATACTATACCCTAAACCATAAACCCTAAACAAAAAGCAAAAAAAAATGAAATTTTAAATTTTCTCCTTGTTTTATCCTTTTCAATTTTCTTTGAGTTCCAATAAGGATTCAATTTTGCTAGTTTTGTCATCCTAGTATCACTACTTGTTTTCTTTGTCACATACTTTACTTATCCTCTTGTCAAGTTGAACGTCTCTATCATTCAGATTATCTTAGTTTGGTGTCTCAATTCCTCATCTTCCGAAGTGCAACTTGTTAAAGCAATCCAAGAGTGGAAAAAGGCAAGAGTGGTGAGCTCAACAGAGGGTAAAAGCCACATATTGAGTGAGACACGAGTGTCCTACTCTGAGTGATACACGTGAGAGGAGTGTTGTAAGGCCTTTTCTTTTACAGGTTCATTGATGGCTAACACTGAAGAGAACTTCGATCCACAACTAACTTTCCGCATCGACGCACTTACTAGCATCCTTACAAAGATTCAACAACGTCTTGATGATATGGATTCCCGCATTAACTCTTTCTCCCCTAAGCGAAAAGCACGGTCACGAGAATCTATTCATAATTATTCTACGGAGTCTGAGGAGGAGCCTTCATCCAGATCCCGGCCTCATAGACAATCGGCAGATGTTGATAGTAACCTTAATGCTATCAAAATGCGCATCCCAGAATTTAAAGGCAGAAGTGACCCTGAGGCGTACCTGGAATGGGAACGAAAGGTGGAGCTCTTATTTCAATGTCATAACTACTCTGATGTGAAAAAGGTAAGACTAGCGGCTGTCGAATTCTCGGATTATGCCCTTGTCTGGTGGGCCGAGCTGGACAAACAGAGGAGGCAGAATGACAAACCACCAATTCTGTCTTGGGAGAAGATGAAGAAGGTCATGTGACAACGGTTTGTCCCTTCTTACTACATCAACGGCTCCAACGGTTATACCAAGGTTCTAAGTCTGTAGATGAGTATCATAAGGAGATGGAGATGCTACTAATCCAGGCAAACATTGAGGAGGAGTCTGAGGCTACTATGGCACATTTTTTAAGTGGGCTGAACCGAGACATTGCAAATACTGTCGAACATCTCCCATATGTGACTATGGAAGACTTGGTGAACCTAGCTATCAAGGTGGAAAGACAGCAAAAGGGAAAAGGGCTGCGTAATTCTACTTCAATGTGGGATTCGAGAGGTGCTAATTTCGGGGAGAAGACTGGATCCAAACCTACCGAATCAAAGGAGAAGCCCACAGAGCAGCACAGGAAGACGCACACGCCTAATTCTATTTCTAAACCTCCTACACGGCATCGTGATATTACCTGCTTTAAGTGTCGCGGATTAGGCCATTATGCTTCCGAGTGTCCAAATAAAAGGACCATGGTAATTAAAGCAAATGATATTTTCTCAGAATCTGATAACTCAGATGGGTTTGAAGACATGCCACATGCGAATGATGCTACAGATAATAAAGATATAGTTGAGTATGCTGTTAGTGGCGAGACCCTTGTTACTAGGCGGATCTTAAATGTACAAGCCAAGGACGATCGTCTAGAACAGCGAGAGAACATCTTTCATACAAAAGTTTTGTTGGGAGATAAGGTTGGACTCATGATCATTGATGCTGGAAGTCATACAAACATTGCTAGCTCTACGTTGATCACAAAGTTGGGGTTGAAATGCACCAAACACCCTAACCCTTACAAACTGGAGTGGCTAAGTGATGTGGGTGAATTGAAGGTTATGAAGCAAGCCCGCATACAATTCTCTATTGGGAGATATAGTGACGAGGTGCTTTGTGACGTGGTTCCCATGCAGGCTTGTCATCTACTTCTAGGCCGTCCATGGCAGTATGATAGGAAGGTGACCCATGATGGTTTCACAAACCGATACTCTTTCACCTATCTTGGGAAGAAGATTATCTTTGCACCTTTGACACCTAAAGAAGTGTACCTAGAGCAACTAAGCATGCACAAATCTACTACAGAGTCTTTAGGATGTGAGAAAATTGAAAAATAGGAGGGTAAGAGAGAGCTCTGAGAGATGAAACGTGTGAGAAAAAGAGTCAGAGTCTGAGTGAAAAAGAGAGTTCTAAAAGAGAAACATCTGTGGAGAGTGAGAGTGCTCACAAAATATGTTTTTATGCAAAAGAGAGGGATCTGAAGCATGCTAGTTTAGGAAAAAAAAGCATTGGTGTTAGTACGATTTAGAGAGTCTTTACTTTCTACCATTGAAACTAACCATGACCTGCCTAGTGCTTTTATTTCACTCTTGCAGGAATTTGGCGATGTCTTTCCAGATGAGCTGCCCCCAGGTTTACCTCCGTTACGAGGCATTGAGCATCAGATTGACTTTGTTCTCGGATCAAGCATTCCTAACCGGCCAGCTTACCGGACCAATCCTGAGGAGACAAAGGAACTACAACGGCAAGTCGAGGACCTTTTGGCTAAGGGTTTTGTGAGAGAAAGCATGAGTCCTTGTGCTGTTCCAGTACTGTTGGTACCCAAGAAAGATGGCTCATGGAGGATGTGTGTTGACTGCAGAGCTGTAAACAAGATTACGGTAAAGTATCGTCATCCTATTCCTAGACTTGATGATATGCTTGATGAATTACATGGAACTGTTATTTTTACTAAAATAGATTTAAGGAGTGGTTATCATCAAATACAAATGAAGCTTGGTGATGAATAGAAAACAGCTTTCAAAACTAAATATGGTTTGTATGAGTGGTTAGTTATGCCATTTGGTTTGACTAATGTACCTAGTACATTCATGAGATTAATGAATCATGTTTTGCGAGAATTTTTAGGTAAATTTGTGGTTGTTTATTTTGATGATATCCTTATCTACAGTAAATGCCTTGATGATCATATTTTGCATGTTCAATCTGTTTTAGAGGTACTTAGAAAGGAAAAATTGTATGCTAATCTCCAAAAGTGCTCGTTCTGTCTAAGTAAAGTCGTATTCATAGGTTTTGTGATAAGTTCTGCAGGGATTGAGGTAGATGACGAGAAGGTGAAGGCTATTAGAGAATGGCCCACACCTCAGAGTGTCTCTGATGTTAGAAGTTTTCATGGTCTTGCGGGTTTTTATCGGAGGTTTGTTAAAAATTTTTCTACTATTGCTGCACCTTTAATTGAAATCATCAAGAAACATGTTAACTTTAAATGGGATCACGAACAAGAAATTGCCTTTAACACCTTGAAAGAATTATTGTGTTCTGCCCCCATTCTTATTTTACCGGATTTTTCTAAAACTTTTGAAATCGAATGTGATGCTTCCGGAATTGGTATAGGTGCTGTTTTAATGCAGGAAAAGCAAGCAATCGCCTATTTCAATGAGAAGTTGAATGGATCCCGTCTCAACTACTCAACTTATGATAAGGAGCTTTATGCCTTGGTGCGAGCTTTAGAAGTGTGGCAGCATTATTTGCTACCTAAGAAATTTGTGGTACATACTGACCATGAATCTCTCAAACACTTGAAGGGTCAAGGGAAGCTAAACAAGAGACATGCAAAATGGATAAAATTCCTTGAATCCTTTCCGTACGTAATCGCCTATAAGCAAGGTAAGAAGAATGTGGTTGCTGATGCATTATCTAGAAGGTATTCATTAATCACAACCCTTACTTCTAAGCTGTTGGGTTTTGAGTGTATAAAGGAATTATATGCATCTGATTCTACTTTTGCCTCTATCTATGCTGCATGTGAACATGGTGCACATAACAAATTCTACAAGCATGATGGTTTTCTTTTTCGGGGTAATAGGATTTGTGTACCTACTTGTTCTATTCGGGAGCTACTTGTTCTAGAATCACATAGTGGGGGTTTGATGGGTCATTTTGGTGTGCATAAGACTTTGGATATTTTATCTGAGCATTTTTACTGGCCCCACATGCGTAAAGATGTCGAAAAATTTTGTGCCAAATGCATTACCTGTAAACAAGCTAAATCTAAGTCCTTACCACATGGTTTGTATACTCCTTTACCTGTTCCTGTGCATCCATGGGTTGATATTTCTATGGATTTTGTTCTTGGTTTGCCTAGAACTAGGAGAGGTCGAGATACATTTTTGTTGTGGTAGATAGATTTAGTAAAATGGCTCATTTTATTGCTTGCCATAAAACTGATGATGCCACAAATATTGCTGACATATTCTTTAGAGAAGTTGTGCGTTTACATGGTGTTCCCCAAACTATTATTTCTGATCGTGATGTCAAATTCTTAAGTCACTTCTGGAAAGTTTTGTGGAGTAAGTTGGGAACAAAATTATTATACTCAACTACTTATCACCCTCAAACTGATGGTCAAACTGAAGTAGTAAACAGGACATTGGGAACCTTGTTGCGGGCTATTGTTGGTAAGAATTTGAAAACCTGGGAAGATTGTTTACCTTTTATTGAGTTTGCTTATAGCCGAACAATCCATTCTTCCACTGGTTTTTCGCCCTTTGAACTTGTCTATGGTTTTAATCCTCTAACTGTCTTAGATTTAATGCCTCTACCCTTGAGTGATCTTATTAGCTTAGATGGAGCAAGCAAGGTTGAAAAAGTTAAAGCAATACATGCAAAGGCTCGTGACCTCATTGAGAGGAAGAACAAAGCCACGGCAGAAAGGATTAACAAGAGCCGAAAGCATATAGTCTTCGAACCAGGAGATTGGGTTTGGGTACATTTGAGGAAGGAGAGATTTCCTACTCAGCGGAAGTCTAAACTTGATGCTAGAGGGGATGGCCCATTCCAAGTGCTTGAGAAAATCAATAACAACGCCTACAAGATTGACCTACCAGGTGAGTATAATATTTCTGCCACTTTCAATGTTTCTGATTTCTCTCCTTTTGATATGGACACAGATTCGAGGACGAATCTTTTTGAGGAATGAGGGAATGATACATGCTCGGAAAGACAACAGGGGAATTCTAAGACACAAGGGCAGAATGGAAATTTCACACTTCCAGAGGGCCCATCACTAGAGCACGTGCAAAAAAGCTCAAAGAGAGCTTTGGGAACCTGGCAGCGCTTATGCATATGGAGATACATCAAGTTCTAACCAAGAAAGAATGGGCAAGACCCATTGGGTTAAGTCAGGACAATAAGAAGCCCAATAATGCTTTCCAAATTCAGTGGAAGGCATAATTTATCTTTAAATTTCGAAAATTCTAGACTTTTGTTTTAGTTTGTTATGTGGTCAAAAGTTGTTAGAAGACCTGTTTTATCTGCTATGCTTAGTAGTATTTTTAGGGATTTTTAAATTTAAATCAAATCTGATCTAATCTAATAAGATCAAATCTGATTTAAATTAGTTATCATATCTTTAGGATTTTAAAATTTAGATCAAATCTGATCTGATCCAATAAGATCAAATCTGATTTAAATTAGTTATCTTATCTTATCTTTTATCTAGTTTGTTTGAGGTCTATTTAAACACCTTCTGGTGAGACAATTTACATAACTTTGATGAATAAATTTTCAGTTGCTTTTAAGCACGTTTATTATGTGAGAAGTGAGGTGAGTGGTTTGCTTCGCTTGTTGCATGAGGAAGATTGAAGGATCCAACACTAAGGTGATCTGCGTGGTGGTTTCTTTCAGTTTTCGTCCCTCTGATCTAGGTTGTTAAGGACAGGTTCTTTGAAGGTCTAGTAGGGAATCCTTTCTGGTGACCTAGGTTGCTAAGAACAGGTATCTTAGAGGTCTAGTAGGAAAAACCTTTATCTATCTTTTATATTTCCGCTGTGTCTCTTTATGCTAATAAATTCCTCTTTTAATCCCATTCTTTTCTGGTCCCCCTTCCATTAGGATTTTACTACTTTGAATGTATTAAACCATTAATGCCCAACATAAGTCCTTATCAATTTGGCTCTAGATACATTAGGCATCACTTTTAAAATGCACCCAAAACTTAACAAATAGGCTACTCTCTAAAAGCGTTTTTTTTATACGAAAAGCGAACCTATAGATATCAATCTATGGCTACGCTTTATAAGTGAATTCTATAATACCTAAGGCTGCACTTTTTAAATGATGCTATAATTGTGTATCATTTTCTCTTATAAAAAGGCAACACGGAATAGGCTACGCTTTTCAAATGTAGCTTAAAAAAAGTGTGGCTGAATGGGTATTTTTCTTGTAGTTCATAAACCCTAAACCCTACACCCTAAACCACAAACCCTAAAGCCTAAACCCTAAACCATAAACCCTCAACCCTAAACCATAAACCCTAAATCTTAAACCATATACCCTAAACCATAAACCATGAACCATAAACCCTAAACCATAAAACATAAACCCTCAACCCCAAACACTAAACCCTAAACCCTAAACCCTACACCTTAAACCCTAAACCACAAACCCTAAAGCATAAACCCTAACCTGTAAACCCTAAACCATAAACCCTCAACCCCAAACTATAAATCCTAAACCATAAACCATAAACCCTACACCATAAAACCTAAAGCCTAAACCCCAAAACATAAACCCTAAATATTAAACCATACACCCTAAATCCTAAACCACAAACCTTAAAGCCTAGACCCTAAAGCATAAACCCTCAACCCCAAATCATAAACCATAAACCCTAAACCCTACACCCTAAATCATAATCCAGAAGCCCTAAAGCATAAATCCTAAACTATAAACCCTAAACCCTAAACCATAAACCCTAAACCCTAAACCATAAACCCTCAACCCTAAACCATAAAACCGAAACCCTAAATACTATACCCTAAACCATAAACCCTAAATCCTAAATCCTTATCCCTAAACCCTAAACCCTAAACCATAAAACCTAAAGCCCAAACACTAGACCCTAAACCCTAAAGCCTAAAGCCTAAATCCTAAATCCTAAACACTAAAACCCTAAACTATAAACCCTAAACCCTGAAAAATAAACCCTCAACCCCAAACCATAAACCCTAAATCCTAAACACTACACCTTGAAGCCTAAACCACAAACCCTAAAGCATAAACCCTAAACCATAAACCCTTAACACTAAAGCCTAAACCCTAAACCATAAACCCTCAACCCCAAACCATAAACCCTAAACTAAAAACCCTACTCCTTAAGTCATAAACCACAAACCCTAAAGCCTAAACGCTAAACCATAAACCATAAACCATAAACCCTAAACCCTAAACCATCAACCCTAAACTCTAAACCTTAAACCCCAAATCCTAAACCCTAAACCCCAAACCCCAAACCCTAAACCATAAACCCTAAGGCCTAAATCCCAAACCCAAAAACATAAACCCTGAATCGTAATCCCTAAACCTTAAACCACAAACCCTAAAGCCTAAACCCTAAACCATAAACTCCAAAGCCTCAACCCTAAACCCTAAACCATAAACCATTCACACTAAACCATAAACCCTAAACCCAGAAACACTACACCACAAACCCAAAACCCTAAAGCCTAAACCATAAACCCTAAATCCCAAACTCTAAAGCCTAAACCCTAAACCCTAAAGCCTAAACACCAAACCACAAACACTAAAGCCTAAACCCTAAAATCTAAACCCTAAACCCTAAACCAAAAACCACCAACCCCAAACTATAAACCATAAACCAAAAACCGTAAACCCTAAATCCTAAACCATAAACTACAAACCATAATGCCTCAACCCCAAACCATAAACCCTAAACCCTAAACCATAAACCCTAAACCTTAAACCTTAAACGCTAAGCTACAAACCCTAAAGCCTAAATCCTAAACCCTAAACCACAAACCCTAAAGCTTAAACCCTAAAGCTTAAACCCTCAATGCTAAACCCTAAACCCTGAACCCTAAATCCATTAACATTAAACCATAAACCATAAAGCATCAACCCCACACCATAAACCCTAAACCTACTCCCTAAACCATAAACCACAAACCCTAAAGCCTAAACCCTAACCCCTAAACCCTAAACCATAAACCCTTAACCCTAAACACTAAACCCTAAAACCTCAACCCTCAACCATAAACCATAAACCCTAAATCCTAAATCCTAAACCACAAACCCCAAACCCTAAACCATAAACCCTAAGGCTTAAACCCCAAACCCTAAACGATAAACCCTAAATCATAAACCCTAAACCCTAAACCACAAACCCTAAATGCTAAACCTTAAATCACAACCCCTAAACCATAACCCATAAACCATCAACCCTAAAGCCTAAACCCTAAACCCTAAACCCTAAACTCCAAACCATCAACCATAAACCATAAACCATGCACCCTAAACCCCTAAACCATAAACAACAAACCCTAAACCCTAAATCCTAAACAACAAACCCTAAACCCTAAAGTATAAACCCTAAACCGTAAACCCCAAACTCTAAACCCTAAACCATAGAGCCTAAAGCCTAAACCCTAAACCATAAACCCTCAACCCCAAAGTATAAACCATAAACCTTAAACCCTAAATCCTAAATCCTAAACCACAAACCCTAAAGCCTCAACCCTAAACCATAAACCCTAAAACATAAACCCTACACCCTAAGCCATAAACCATAAACACTAAAGCCTAAACCTAAATTATAAACCCTAATCCCTAAACCCTTAACCATAAACCATAAATGCTAAACCCTAAACCCTACACCATAAACCCTAAACCACAAACCCTAAAGCCTAAACCTTAAACCATAAACCTTCAACCCCAAACCATAAACCCTAAACCCTAAACCCTAAACCCTAATACCTAAACCCTAAACCACAAACCCTAAAGCCCAAACACAAAACCCAAATCTCTAAACCTTAAAGCCTAAACCACAAACCCTAAAGCACAAACACTAAACCCTAAACCCGAACCGCAAACCCTAAAGCATAAACCCTAAACCCTAAACCGTAAACCCTAAACCCAAAACTACAAACACTAAAGCCTAAACCTAAAACTATAAACCCTAAACCCTCAACACCAAACCATAAACCTAACCCCTAAACCCACACCCTAAATCCTAAACAACAATCCCTAAAGCTTAAACACTAAACCATAAACCCTCAACCCCAAACCATAAATCCTAAACCCTACACCATAAACCCTAAAGCATAAAGCTTAAACCCTAAACCACAAAACCTAAACCACAAACACTAAACACTAAAGCATAAACCCTAAACCCCAACCCTAAAGCCTAAACCCTAAACCCTAAACCACAAACACTAAGTCTTAAATCCTAAACTATAAATCCTAAATCCTAAACCATAAACCCTCAACTCGAAACCATAAACCCTAAACCCTAAACCCTACACCCTAAACACTAAACCACAACCCTAAAGCCTAAACCCTAAAGCATAAACTCTCAACCCCAAGCCATAAACCCTAAACCCTACACCCTAAACCATAAACCACAAACCCTAAAGCATAAACCCTAAACTATAAACCCTAAACCCTAAACCATAAACCCTCAATCCCAAACCATAAACTCTAAACCCTAAACCCTACACCCTAAACCCTTAACCACAAAACCTAAACCATAAACCATAAACCCTAAACTAGAAACCCTAAACCCTACACCCTAAACCATAACACACAAACGCTAAACAAGAAACCCTAAACCCTAAACCCAAAACCATAAAGCCTAAACCCCAAATCATAAATACTAAACCCTAAACACTACACCCTAAACATTACACCCTAAACCCTAAACCATAAACTCTAAAGCCAAAACCATAAATCCTAAACCCCAAACCATAAACCCTAAACCCTCCACCCTAAATCATAAACCACAAACCCTAAAGCCTAAACCCTAATCTATAAACCGAAAACCCTAAACCATAAACCCTCAACCCCAAACCATAAACCCTAAACACTAAACCCTACACCCTAAACCCCAAACCACAAACCCTAAAGCCTAAACCTTCAACAATAAACCGTCAACCCCAAACCATAAACCCTAAACCCTAAACCATAAACCCTCAACCCCAAACCATAAACCCTAAACCCGACACCCTATACCCTAAACTCTAAACTATAAACCCTAAACCCTAAACACAAAACCCTAAATCCTCAACCCTAAACGCTAAACCCTAAATCACAAACCTTAAAGCCCAAACACTAAACCCTACACCATAAAGCCTAAAGCCTAAACCCTAAACCCTAAACCCCAAACCCTAATGCCTAAACCCTAAACCCTAAAGCCTAAACCCTAACCACAAACACTAAAGCCTAAACACTAAACCATAAACCCTTAACCTCAAACCATAAACCCTAAATCCTAAACACTACACTCTAAACCCTATACCATAAACCCTAAAGCCTAAACCCTAAACCATAAACCATAAATCATTAACCCCAAACCATAAACCCTAAACCCTAAACCCTAAACCATAAACCCTAAACCTAAACCCTAAACTGTTAACCCTAAACTCTAAATCCTAAACCATCAACCCCAAACCATAAACACTAAAACCTACACGTTAAACCCTAAACCACAAACCCTAAAGCCTAATGGTGCGAAATTTATAACCACAAACTAACTGGCAAGTGCACTGGGTCGTACTAGTAGTACCTCAAGTGAATGAGGATCGATCCCACGAAGATTGATGGACCAAGCAACAATGGTTATGTGATTTGCTTAGTTAGACAAACAGAAAATGGTGTTTAGAGAGTTCAAAAGCATTAATAGTAAATTCAGAATTCCAGAAAGCAAACGATAAACAAGTTGTGAATAATATATGGAGAAATAGTTAAGGCTTCAGAGTTATCTATTTTCTGGATTGACTTTTTTTACTAACTATTTTATTCATGCAAGATTTAATTCATGGCAAACTGTAAGTGACTAAACCCTAATTCCTTAGACCTTTTTAGTCTCCTCTAACCTTCATCAACTGCCAATTCCTTGGTCACTTAATTCTAATTAGAGGGTGAAGTTCAATTCTAGTTTATGTGCCACTAAAACCCTAATTACCCAAATATAAGAGGATTATATGTCACGTATCCCGTTAAGTCCAGATAATTAGAAGTTTAGGAGATTATGTTTTTAAGCTATTGTTCAAGTAAAGAGCTTCTCCAAGTTATACAAGAACTCAATTAGAATAAGGGTCATAATTTCGTTCCACCCAAATTCATAAGATAAAGAATGAAAATGATTCTTGAAATATAAATCAATACAGGAATTAAAATAGAAAAATAATAGTATCAATCCATACAATAAATAGAGCTCCTAACCTTAACAGTGGAGGTTTAGTTGCTCATGGTTCAGAGAGAAAACTAGGATTCAGAAAAACTGTAAATTGCAGAATGAGGTAGAAGAGAAGAGAAGAGCCCGAAGGGCTGATTCTTTTCCCTTTTATATCTAGTCCTAATTAATGTAAAAATATATTTCCTGAAACTAAATAATATCTTTTTCTAATTATAAAAATAATAAAAGTTTAAATCAAAACTTAATAATTGATTCATGCAGGCCTCTGGACGAAAGCGGGACCACCCTTGTTGCTAAGTGTGGTGCCAAAATTGGGTGAATCCAAGTTTGGCGTAGAGTAGACAGAGCGCTCCCTTTGGTTCTTTGCATGTGGCATCAAACTTGAGTGAACTCAAGTTTGGTGTGAGGTTACACGCAAGCTTTCCTTGGGTATTCTTCACTGGCGCCAAACTTGAATTCCTTCAAGTTTGGTGTGCAGTCTCACGCATGCATTCCTTTGGAGAAACCTTGGTGGCGCCAAACTTGAGCTTTCTCAAGTTTGGCATGGAGGAGGCCGAATTACTTTCTATGGAGGTCTTGTGCTGGCGCCAAACTTGAGCTTTCTCAAGTTTGGCGTGGAGGAGGCCGAATGCATTCCTTGACTCTTTCTAGGTTGGCCCCAAACTTGAGGTTTCTCAAGTTTGGCTTCAACCTGGCAGTAAGCAATTCTCTCCACTCTTCATCATTGACTCCAACTCTATTAAATTCGCCCAAAACGCTACCTAAAATAAACAGAATTGCACACAACTCAAAGTAGCATTCATAGTGGCTAAAATATATTAAATCTTGATTAAACTCAGCAATTTAAATGCAAATTCACTAGGAAAAGACAGGAAAGATGCTAACGCATCACAAAACTAAACTTGAATTGTTGCTTGTCTTCAAGCAACCAAAATTAGTACAAGATTAAGATGTGAATTTACATGAGAGGTGAGAGTTCAGTTATGCCCATGTCTCTTCTTAAAGTTGGGTTTATCTGTTGTAATTCTAAACAGTTTTGGCATCTCACTCTCCTTTGAACTAGAGAAATGTCACTATCATTCGGAATTAGAATCCGGATCATGTTATGAATTCTCTGATCTTTATACTTCAGTTTAATCCTTGAACACATCAGATATCCTTCAATTCTCAATTAATTGGTGCTTTGCACCTTGAGTCTAGTCGTGACTTTAAATGTTCTGTCTCAAAGGTTAATTGACACAAGAATACCACAAGCACTTAACTGGGAAACTCTCTTTAAGTTCTGATTTTTTTTTCTTTCAGCTACTCCCAGACAGTGGTATTCAAAGCCTTTGGCATACTCTGCTAAATGCATTTGATCTCGACTCTAAATGTTCTGTGTCAAGGATTACTTGGCACAAGAACACCACAAGCATATGACTAGGGAAACAACCCTTTGAGCTTTTAATCATGTCTGACCTCCCTTGTCATTGATGCTCAGAGCCTTGGACCTTGCTTTTTACTATTCCCTTGCTATTTCTTTTGCTTCAAGGATTAACTTTCACTAATTTCAGAAAATTCATAATAGTTCTCTAAATTCCTGTTCCTTATACATCGACATCCCTTGATTTAACACGTACGGTTCATGTCATGCATTCAAAATCATAGAGAACACCACCACATTTGATTAAATGAGATTACTTTTATTATAAACTCTTTTACTCATGCATTGCATCTTTTTCTCTCCTTTCTTTTCTTTTGATTTCAAGCTTAGTGAGCAATACATAAGACATCTTTTAGAATTAAAATTAAATAATAAAATAGACAGTAAATTAAAATAGAATCTAGGAATTGAAATAACAAATGATCATGCAGTAAACAAAATAAAAATAACAGAAAATAGGAACCTAATCATAAAAATAGAAAAATAATATGGAAAGTGAAAGGAACTGAGCCACCTCAATCTCCCTGGTGGGGATCTCTTTTCTCAAGCTGTGCTCCGTATGGTCCTCTCAGGAGGCTATAATCCTGTCTCAGCTGAGAGATCTCCTGCCGCTGAAAGTCCTGAGCAGCTCGCATCTCATCAAGAGTGGTACATAGATGCGCCCAACAGCTGTCCTGTATCGCTCTCATCTCCTCTACAGACGCAGCGTACTACTGCCAGCGGCTGTCGTTAGTGATCCTCATCTGTTCCATGGAGGATGCGAGCTGCTGTCGGTATTCTTGAGGAGGAAAGTAGTGTCCCCGAGGCAGTGGATGTTCCTCTTGAGCTCCTTCTTCAGCCTGTTCTATTCTTGGGAGTCTCTGATATTCCCTTACCAGTTCCTTAGTCTTCTTTGTGATGGGCTTCTCGACTGGGATAGGAAAATCATTCTCTATCTTCACCCTAGCGACCTCACAGAGGCAGAAGATGAGATGTGGGAAGCCCAACCTGGCATTCTAAATGGTGCTGGCGGCGACATGGTAAATTTGCTGGGTAATAACATTCGCCACCTCCACTGGCTCTCCCAACAGAATACAGTAAATCATAATGTCTCGGTCCACAGTGCACTCGGACCGATTGCTTGTGGGCATGATAGACCGACGAATAAAATGGTGCCATCCCCTAGCCAAGGGAGTCAAGTCACTGCTCTTGATATGGCATGGCTTCCCCTCTGCCCCCAGTTTTCACTGGGCATCTGGAATGCATATATCAGCGACTACTTGCTCTAGTCGCTGATCTCTGTTCGCCCTCTCACTGTAAGACTGGAGTGAAGGCATAGTCCGTGGTAACTAGAGGGTCTGCCGGATAATCTCTGGGCTAAAATCAATTACTCTTCCCCTTACAAAACTTCTGTGGTCTCTTTCATTGACTCCAAATACATCTTTATATGTGATCTACAGATTTTCATAAAATTCTTGAACCATTAATTGTCCCACCTGTGTGTGCAGATTGCATAGAAATTGCCATCCTCTTCTCTGAATTTGGTGCTGAATTTGGAGATTAAATCGCACTTCTGGCAATACCGGCCTCTTGCTAGTGACCTCATAAAAATGCTCTTCATGTAATTTAGAGCGGAAGCATCGTGCATCATGAGAACCGGTGGCCAGTTCCTTTCCTTTACTCTTCTTAGAAGGTTGGGTGGTTTTTGGTGCCATGAAAATAATAGAATAAAACCAGCAAAGCGACAACACCAAACTTAAAACTGTTGCTCGTCCTTGAGCAAAATAAAGAAATACAAAGGGAAAGAAGAAAGGAGAGAAGAAACTGAAACAGATGAAAATAAAAAAAAACAATGCTAAAAGTTTTTTTTGTTTTTTTTTTAACAGAATAAAACAGAAAAGGAAAAGCAAAGAGGAGGGGTAGGAGCGTAGGGGGGTTGGGACGAAGGGGTTTTGGATTTAGTGTAGAGAGTAGAAGGCTTTGTTTGGGAATGGAAGGAAGAGGAGAGTGGTTTGTGTATAAGGGAATGGGTAATGAGTACGGTGGGGAAGGAAAGAAGGGAGAAGTTACTGAAAGGGGTTAGTAGTTAGTTATAGAAGGAGGAGTATGGGACAGAATCTGGTTATACTGGGAAGAAGGAAGGAATGATTATGTGTGGTAATAGGGGGAATGGGGCTTTATATAGTGTGTTGGGGGTAGGTGAAAGGAGGGGGTTACGGGCTTAACGAAAGGGTGGGGGAGTGGGATAAATAATTGTGGTCAAAGGGAGTTGGAGGTAGTGTATATAGGGGGTGGGGTAGGTGAGGTAGTCGATCACGGGCTTAGTTGAAGGAGGAAGGGGACAAGGGCATGGGGTGTGGGAGCAGGAATATGTAGGGAAGGGGTAAAGCTGTAAGGAATATATGGGAAATGGAACAAAAGGCAAAGGGATCAGGAGGGGTTTGGGGTGTATAAAGTGGGGACAAAATCATGGGGATTTGGTTGGAATTTTGTGTGATAGTGGCTGATTATATGGAGTTGGCGCCAAACTTGAAAATGATTAAGTATGGCGCCGTGTCAACCGAATTGCGAAGCCCTTCCTGGCGCCAAACTTGGTGTAGCCCAAGTTTGGCGCCACCCCCTTCTTTTTTTTTTTTTGCAAAAATTTCTGCGCCAAACACCAGGGGAGCCAAGTTTGGTGTCCCCCTGGCAGTGTGAGTGGTTTTCTTGATACGCAACCCCCACGCCAAACTTGAAAAGTACAAGTTTTGTGTCAAGTCTTCTCGCTTTGCTTCCTTATAAGAAGTTGTTCCTAGTGCCAGACTTGGATATCCCAAGTTTGGCGCCACTCCTCTAAGGTCTCTCCTCAAATTTGCATGCAAGGTTCCACGCCAAACTTGGGATGGCTTCAACCCTCTAAAGCCATTCTCCATCTCTGCACATAACACTCGGGGCCAAACTTGGAAATCCCAAGTTTGCCGCCACCCAGACCGAATTAACCCTCTTCAAGGTGGGCAAAAATTCTTCTAAGTGTACTGGTTCCTATTCTAAATTTTCTGCATGAACAAAACACACATAAAACAAAGGGAAAAAAGTAGAAACTCAATAAAAATTAAATAAATAATAAAACCAATGCAACGAAAAATAAACTAAGGATACAAAATTATTAGGTTGCTGATAAACCCCAATTTTGTGATTTATATTGTGTAGAATTTGGGGGATTTTGTTAATATTTCTCACACTTATTCACAAAAAATGCATGGTTTTATGTTCACTTCCTAATATTGCCCCATGATGGAAAAACATGCTTATTTTGCCTCAAAATTCCCATATTTTAATCCTCTTCTATTGTCACTCGATGCCGTGATGTATTTGTTGAGTGATTTCAGGAATTATAGGGTAGGAATGGCTTAGAAGAGAGAAAGAAAGCATGTACAAAAGGGAGGAAGATGAAGACTTGAAATTTTGGAAAAAGCAGCATTGGCGCGCCCGCGCACACGTGGATGAGGTTGGCTGGAAGCGGCGCGCAAGGATGGACGCATCCGCACGGATCAGAAGATTCCTATGGACGCGCACGCACACATGGCGCGCACGCGTGGGAAGCTGCACGTGACCTCATTAAAGGAAATCATGCCTAGCGATTCATGAGGCTCATCAGGCCCAACTTCAAGCTGTTTCTGCATGGAAAAGACCCAAGGATGCTAGGGGGAAAGGGGGGATCAACCATTTTACACTAAGACAGAATTTTAGCTAGTTTTTGGTTCTTTTTGTTTTTCTAGAGAGAGAAACCCTTGTTCCTCTCTAGATCTAGTTTTAATTTGATCTTTCCTTGTTGAATTGTGAATTGGATCTTGTTAATTACTAGATTTAATTGTTCAATTTGAATTTTCTAGTCTAATTTTGCTTATATCTTGTGATAGTTTTATGAATTCTTGTCATTTGTCATTTTATACCCATTTCATGAATGTTGTGAATCTTGACTTGTTGATGTTATATTGATGATTTCTATGTTTCATTGTGTTGTTTGGATGATTGTATGTTGATAATTGTTAGTGGGTACTTGTTGATTTCAATTTAATTGCTATTTTGAACATGTCTTTTGTTAATGCTTACCATGTGTTTGATGAAATGTTTACTTTGATTATGGAGTAGTTCTCTTTACTCTTGGCCTAGACCAAGGAAATTGGGTAAACTTGAGTCATTGGGTCTAATGGATTTGATGATTTGGGAGCCCTTAGTGGTCAATTTGATAACCATTGACTCTAACCTTCTACTAAGTCAATTAGTAGTGAGGTTAGAACTTATGGATTGATGTTGACCAAACTATTTGACGTACTTCAAGTATAGAAGTAGACTTAATGAGTTTGATTCCTCATAATTGTCAAGATATGGTTATTAGACAAGAATGGTGACCCCAATTCCCATGCCTAGCCAAGAGTTTCTTTTATTATTCATACTTGAAAACCAAAATTCCCAATCACTTGCCTTAGTTATAGTTACTTGTTTAGCTTAGAATAGAATCATATTGAATGTTACTTTGTTAGTTTGAAACCACTCATATCTTGCTTAGTTATTTGAATTAGTTTCTTGCAATCTAAGATTACTTGCTTGTTAAGATTCCCATTTATTTTTATGCTCATAACTCACAATCCCGGATTTCTAACCAATGTTGAAGCACATGTTTGCCCATTCCTTGTAAGACGACCCGAGGTTTGAATACTTCAGTTATTTCTATTGGGGTTGAACTTGTGACAACCAAATCCCTCTTCTAAATTTGATGCCCGGGGATTGTTGTTGGTAGAGCTATACTTGCAATACAGTTTTATTAAAGAAAAATCTTTTCCATATGGAGTGGTAGAGTTATTTGATCCCAAGAGTGAAGCAACTTTCAAAGTGAATGGACATAGAGTGAAGAAGTATCATGGTTACAAGCACCCAAAAGAGCTAGAGGTGTACCTATTGGAGGATGCACCAAGGAGAGAAGAAGCTTAAGAAAAGGACCGTCCAACTTAAGGAGGTTAAAGAAAAGTGCTAGGTGGGTGGCACCCCACCGTGGTAAGATCTTCCTTGTTTATACCATCTCGTTTGTAACCTTCAATTTCTTGTGAATTTTGTGATTTCTTGATGATTGATTGATTGCATAGGAATGTTAGTTTTATTCTTCTTGTTGAATAGTTAGAATGTTAATGTAGTTTTCCTCATTTTGGTATGGATGAAATAGTGAAGTAGGGAGAATGCTATGTTTTGGATTGTGAACGATATTGTGAAGAATTCTCTTTGGCTACTAGCTTAAGCACCTACCAAGAATGTGTTAGAATAGGTCTTGCTATACAGAAAAAAAATATAAAATAGAAAAATGAAAAATGGGCACCGACGCGCCAGCACACTGTGCACGCGCGCCGGTGGCGCAATTCCACCTATTGGGCCAAATACCCGAGAGTTATGCCCATTTCGTGCCCAACTCACATCAGGCACTCACGCGTCCGCGTACTTGCCGCCTGCGTGCACCATTGCAATTTTACCATCGACGCGCAAGCAGACTGCGCGCGCGCGCCGATGGCGATATCTGGATTCTCTGGTACAAAAACCAGAGAGTTGTGCCACATTTGGGCCAACCTTATGCCAAAACTGACACGTTCGCGTGTTGTGCGCGCCCGCGCCAGCCGCGAAATCTCGCAAGCACGCGTCCGCACAAGGTGTGCGTCCGCGCGCCTGCGCCATTCACCAACTCTGGTACAAAATCCATAAACTTATGCCAACTTTGTGCCACTTCTGTGTCAGGGGCACATCTACCCTCGCACGTGCGCGCCACTGCCGCGCACGCGTCCCTTGCTAACACCCTCACCGACGTGCCAGCGCATTGTGCGCGCGCGCCCCGGTTGCGCCAATCAGTTTTATAACTTCACGCCCTGTTCTGTTTCCCTTTCCCAACCCCTTTTCTTTCTTAATTTCACTTTTTCTTCTTCCTCGATCACACCCCTCCTCTTCCTCTTCTTCCACAATCCACACCCTTGTCTCCGGCCACTCACCGGCGACAACCACCTCTTCCGGTGGCACTACACTTCTCCTATTTTCTT
The DNA here is from genome assembly GCF_003086295.3 of Arachis hypogaea. NCBI lineage: Eukaryota > Viridiplantae > Streptophyta > Magnoliopsida > Fabales > Fabaceae > Arachis > Arachis hypogaea. Next base: position 64,932,980 of record NC_092054.1, on the reverse strand, counting down.
TCTCATCTTCACAAAAGAAGATTTAACCTTGTTCTCTTATACTTCTCAAGGTTTCACTTCTTTTCTTTTCTTTTCTTTCATTTTCTTTGCATTATTTCTTCTAGTTAGATGCTCCTTGTTGCTTTACTTAGTCTCTCTTTTACTTACATGATGATGTTTCTTACTTTTTTGTGTTTACTTATTTTTCCTTTTTTTCTCATTTTTCCATGGATGTTGAATTGAGTTTAATTTGCTTTAATAGATCTTTTGTCATTCTTTTTCTTATCTTTGCCAATGTGTGATGTCTATGTGATGATTGATGTTCCATTTTGGGCTTTGAATTGATTAAGTATCTCATAATTACTCTTTGCTTAATAATTGCACACCAAGTGTTCGAGGAAATACATGAATACCATTTTGGTTTCTTTTGACAATGTACTTTCATTTGGATGCTTCTCCTTATTCACTTGTTATCCTCTACAAGCATTGAGTCCACTTTGCTTGCTAATTAGATACTCATTGAATGTGACTTTACTTGAGATTACTCCTCTCATGCCACTGCATGCTTTACTTCCTCTTGCATCCCATGCCAAGTGTTGTGACACATGTCTTTATGATTACTATCCTTCACTTGCATGTTTTTATTAAAATGATACTTTGGGTTTAATATTTTCCTGTTTCCCTTCCTTTCTCAGGATGGCCACCACGAAAGACAAGGCGAAAGCTCCAAGGAAACCAGCCACAAAGAGGGCACCCCAAAGATCCACTTCTAAGGCGCGCTCTTCATTAAGAGTCGGATCCTTAACTAAGAAAGCGAAGACACCCGCTCCTATTGATGAGAAGGAAAAGAGCAAGCCGGCGAAAGATTCTTCAAGGTTTCCCAACCGCTTCTGTGAACTTATGTTCCCCTCCATAGTTGTACGGAACTATCATCTTGAGCATCTACTTGCTCTGTCGGACAAGGTTGCTCCTTGTATTTTACCCCGCATTGAACGACGATGATGGGAGTTTCTTTTGAGGAAACCAAGGGAAATCAACCTCTCTTGGGTTGAAGAATTCTACACTAACTACCATCTTTCCTCCCTTCAATGGGTATACATGCGCCGCAAGCAAGTTTCAGTTTCGGATGAGGCTATTCAGCAAGTGCTTAATATCCTACCGGTACCAAGTGACATGGATGGCTACCAAGAAGTCTTACGCCAGCGAGAGAAGTTTGGATTTGATTGGGACTCGATCCTTCGAGTCATTGCTGAGCCAGAGGCATTTTGGATCCAAGGTCGACTTCGGATGAGGCCCAAGAGCATTGACGCTCGCTTCCTCACTGTGGAAGCTAGAGCTTGGGCCCAGATCCTATCTCACTATGTACTACCTAGCACCCACAAGTCGTCCTTCACGACAGACCTCGCCTTGCTTGTTTGGTGTGTTCTCACGGAGAAGCCGGTGAATATTCCGCTTCTTGACAAGCAAACGATGAGTCAAGTTCACGACCGGGGTAATTTACCATTTCCAGCATTGGTATCTGATTTAGCTGCTGCTGCGGGTGTTCCTTGGGAAGCAAAGGACAGAAAGATTATAGTTCCGACTAAGGGCGATGTGGTCCTAATCGAAAAGTACTTACATCTTCCCATGAACAACCCGAGCCTTGACATAGCCCTTCCATCTACTATTCGTTCCACTTCATCATCACCACCACGGCAAAGATCCACACATCAAAGGATAGAAGATCTTCACCGGAAGCTTGATAGATATGAGCGGCGTAATCAACGCCGATACAGTTACATCAAGAAGCTTCTGCGTTGCGTTACTCCTAGCATGGAGGAACCCAAAATATTCACATCCACCTCAAACCCGAGTGATGGGAGCTCTGAAGGAGAGGATAGTGACGATTCTGGTCCCGACGCCCCTTTGCGCATTGTTCGTAGCACAGAGGACCGAGCTAATTTTTAAGTGTGGGGAGGTCGTTCGATCGATCTCCATGGGTAACAATCTCTTCCCTTCAATACCCATGGATTTATCTTTTGCTTAGTAGTTAGTACATTGCATGTGTAGTTAGTTTTGCTTGTAAATACTCCTTGCATGACAGTTAGTTTCTATAGAGTTACTTGGTCAAAATAATAACTTCTTTTCCAAGAAACTGTATTCTGGGGTACCCTACCAAATTTTTGAAAAAATTTTGCAGTAAACTTGCTTTAAGAATGTATTTTGGAACATAGTGATTGAGCTAAGAACACAAGCATGAAAGTTTTGAGCCTGTTGCATGGTTACATCTTTTAACCATTAATTCCATTCTTGTGTGCATATCTCTCTCTTTATGATTGTGATCCTTGCTTTGTCTGATTCTATATGTCCATTACTTTGTGTCTGAATGCATTTACATGATCGAGGCCATCATTTCAATAGTCACTTTTTCCAAATGGCCTTAACCCTTTTATCTACCATTGCTAACCAATTTTGAGCCCATAATAAACCCCTATTTGTTCTTAAATAGAGCACATCAACAACCTTAAGCGAAAAACCATGAATGTCCCTAAATTTGGATCCTTGATTGGCTTAGGTAAGTTAGGATGTATATCATTCAATTAGGGTATACTTGGGAAATTTGGGTAGATATATAGGTGTGTAATTGTAGTATAATTGAAAATTCTAGGATTTGGGAACATATTCATGCATTGAATGATTGGACTATATGCATTGAAAAAATTGTGCGAGGCCCCAAGAAAAGGGGATAATAGTAAAAAAAATAAAAAAATAAATAATAATAATATAAGCAACAAAGGGGACAAAGAAACCCCAAGACAAAGTAATGAAGAAAATAATGCATATGGGTGTGAATTAAAAAGAAGGCATGAGTGTGCAAGAAAGTGAAACTCAAGGGTAGCTAGGTAATGTATTATAGTTGTATAGGTTGTTCTATGTGTCTAGTGGGATCCTAGGTTAATCAAGGACTCAATTTTTAAGCTCACTTAGCCATATACATCCTTACCGTCACCCTAGCCCCGTTACAACCCATGAATAAGACCTCATGATACTTGTAAGTATGCATTAAGTAATTGTTGATTGATTAGAGGAAAGAAAAATCTTGGAAAGTATGATTAGGAGAAGATTGAGCGACAAACCCTATACACTTGAGCGAATAGAGCGGATACACTTCCAGTGAGGGTTCGATGCTCAATTCTTTGTTCCCAGCTTTCACAAGCGTTCATTTAGCAAGTCATATGCACCCCTTAGTAATGTTCAATTTGGTAGGATTCATGAATTACATACTATTTTCACCCTATATGCTCACATGTATTCTTGGAGGATAGATTTACTCTTGACCGAGTAGGTAGATGATTTTACATTAATTGCATGCATCCACTTAGGTAGTTTGCATTTCATGAACCCTTTCTCACCATGATCTTTGGTCTTTTTATTTTAAGCATGAGGACATGCTTAGTTTAAGTGTGGGGAGATTTGATAAACCCCAATTTTGTTGTTTATATTGTGTAGAATTTGGGGGGTTTTGTCAATATTTCTCACACTTATTCACAAGAAATGCATGGTTTTGTGTTCACTTTCTAATATTGCCCTATGATGAAAAACATGCTTATTTTGCCTCAAAATTGCCATATTTTAATCCTCTTCTATTGCCACTCAATGCCGTGATGTATTTGTTGAGTGATTTTAGGAATTATAGGGTAGAAATGGCCTAGAAGAGAGAAAGAAACCATGTACAAAAGGGAGGAACATGAAGACTTGAAATTTTGGAAAAAACAGCATTGGCGCGCCCGCGCACTCCACGCGCACGCGTGGATGAGGTTGGCTGGAAGCGGCGCACAAGGATGGACGCATCCGCGCAGATCAGAAGATTCCTATCGATGCGCACGCGCACCTGGCGCGCACGCGTGGATCGCAAAAGTAATCGGCGCGCACGCACGCATGGCGCGCACGCGTGGGAAGCTGCACATGACCTCATTAAAGGAAATCATGCCTGGCGATTTCTGAGACTCATCAGGCCCAATTTCAAGCTGTTTCTGCATGGAAAAGACCCAAGGATACTAGGGGGGAAAGGGGGGATCAACCATTTTACACTAAGACAGAATTTTAGCTAGTTTTTTGTTCTTTTTGTTTTTCTAGAGAGAAAAATCCTTGTTCCTCTCTAGATCTAGTTTTAATTTGATCTTCCCTTGTTGAATTGTGAATTGGATCTTGTTAATTACTAGTTTTAATTTTTCAATTTGATTTTTCTAGTCTAATTTTGCTTATATCTTGTGATAGTTTTATGAATTCTTGTCAATTGTCATTTTATACCCATTTCGTGAATGTTGTGAATCTTGACTTGTTGATATTATATTCATGATTTCTATGTTTAATTGTGTTGTTTGGATGATTGTATGTTGATAATTGTTAGTGGGTACTTGTTGATTTCAATTTAATTGCTATTTTGAACATGTCTTTTGTTAATGCTTACCATGTATTTGATGAAATGTTTACTTTGATTATGGAGTAGTTCTCTTTACTCTTGGCCTAGACCAAGGGAATTGGATAAACTTGAGTCATTGGGTCTAATGGATTTGATGATTTGGGAGCCCTTAGTGGTCAATTTGATAACCATTGACGCTAACCTTCAACTAAGTCAATTAGTAGTGAGGTTAGAACTTATGGATTGATGTTGACCAAACCATTTGACATACTTCAAGTATAAAAGTAGACTTAATGAGTTTGGTTCCTCATAATTGTCAAGATATGGTTATTAGATAAGGATGGTGACCCCAATTCCCATGCCTAGCCAAGAGTTGCTTTTATTATTCATACTTGAAAACCAAAATTCCCAATCACTTGCCTTAGTTATAGTTACTTGTTTAGCTTAGAATAGAATCATATTGAATGTTACTTTGTTAGTTTGAAACCACTCATATCTTGCTTAGTTATTTGAATTAGTTTCTTGCAATCTAAGATTACTTGCTTGTTAAGATTCCCATTTATTTTTATGCTCATAACTCACAACCCCGGATTTCTAACCAATGTTGAAGCACATATTTGCCCATTCCTTGTGAGACGACCCGAGGTTTGAATACTTCGGTTATTTCTATTGGGGTTGAACTTGTAACAACTAAATCCCTCTTCTAAATTTGATGCCCGAGGATTATTGTTGGTAGAGCTATACTTGCAACGCAGTTTCATTAAAGAAAAATCTTTACCAATACACCCTTGGAGGACCCGTCAGTTGCCTCCCGACAAGCGCTTCTTTAACGTCACTAACTTGACAGTCAGTGTTGTTAATTCAGCATATGAGCAGACCTTTGGCGATCAATCTCGCCTCCAAGATATTGCTTCAACCTCTGGCCATTCACTATAAACTTCCTGTCAGAATTCTCTTCCTGAATTTCCACATGAGCATACGGTGAAGCTCTAGTTACCACAAACGGTCCTGACCACCGGGATTTCAGCTTTCTGGAAAAGAGTTTAAGCCTTGAATTGAACAAAAGCACCTTCTGACCTAGCTCAAAGACTCTGATAGTCTGATGGCGATCTTCTTGTCATGCCCTATCTTAGTTCTCTCCTTATAGAGCTTGGCATTCTCATAAGCTGAATATCTGAATTCATCAAGCTCATTCAACTGAAGCATTCTCTTAATTCATGCAACCTGAGCATCAAAGTTCAGATAGTTGATTGCCCAGTAAGCTTTATACTCTAGCTCAACTGGCAAGTGACAGGCTTTGTCATAGACCAACTGATAAGAGGACATGTCAATAGGAGTCTTGTAAGCTGTCCGGTATGCCTAGAGAGCATCATCAAGCTTCCTAGACCAGTCCTTCCTTGAGACACTGACGATCTTCTCTAGAATCCTTTTGAGTTCCCTATTGGAAACCTCAACATGTCCACTTGTCTGAGGGTGATAAGGGGTTGCCACTTTATGACAACTCCATACCTCTGCAAGAGTGAGTCCAACTGTCTGTTACAGAAGTGGCTTCCACCATCACTAATGAGTGTCCTTGGGACACCAAACTGGCTGAAAATATATCTTTGAAGAAAGCTCAGCACCACTTTGGCATTATTGGTGGGCAGAACCACAACTTCCACCCACTTGGACACATAATCAACTGCCACTAGAATATAGTTGTTGGAATATGAGGGTGGAAAAGGTTCCATGAAATCAATACCCCACACATCAAACAACTCTATCTCAAGAATCCCCTGCTGTGGCATCGCATGGTTGGCAGGGAGAGTCTTGGCCCTTTCAAATCTGTCATAGCTCTTTACAAATGCTCTTGAGTCTCAAAAGAGAGTTAGCCAGTAAAATCTGCTCTAAAGGACCTTTGTAGTTGTCCTTTCACCACCAAAGTGGCCTCCATAATCAGAGTCATGACAGTGCCAAAGAATCTGCTGTGTCTCCTTATCTGGAACATATCTCCGGATTATACCATCTGAACATCTTCTAAAAAGGTACGGCTCCTCCCAAAAGTAGTACTTTGTATTAGTTAGTAGCTTCTTCACTTGTTGTCTACTATACTCCTTTGGAATGAAATTCATGGCTTTGTAATTTGTAATGTCTGCAAACCATGGAGCCTGCTGAATGAGGAATAGTTACTCATTCGAAAATGTCTTAGTCACAGCTGTGGGTGGTTGTACTCCTTCTTCAGGCTCAATTCTGGAAAGGTGATCAGCTACCTGATTTTCTAACCCTTTCCTGTCTTTTATCTTTATACCAAACTCTTGAAGGAGTAGCACCCATCTGATTAATCTTGGTTTAGAATCCTGTTTGGTTAGAAGGTACTTCAAAGCAGCATGATCAGTATAAACAACAACCTTAGAACCAATTAAATAGGACCTAAAGTTATCAAATGCATACACAATAGCTAATAATTCTTTTACTGTAGTTGTGTAATTCTTTTGAGTATCATTTAGCACACGGCTAGCATAGTAAATGACATGTATAAGCTTGCCATGCCTCTGGCCTAAAACAGCTCCAATAGCATAATCACTAGCATCACACATTAATTCAAATGGTAAATCCCAGTTAGGGGAGCTATAATGGGAGCAGAGGTAAGGTTTGCTTTCAGAGTTTCAAAAGCATGCAGGCATTCAGCTTCAAACACAAAATGGACATCAACAACTAATAGGTTGCTCAATGGTTTAGCAATTTTTGAAAAATCCTTTATAAATCTTCTATAAGATCCTACATGACCCAAGAAACTCCTGACTGCCTTAACATTAGATGGTAGTGGTAATTTTTCAATTACCTCCACCTTTGCTCTATCAATCTCAATCCCCTTGCTTGAAATCTGGTGTCCAAGAATAATACCTTCTATAACCATAAAATGACATTTTTCCCAATTTAAAACAAGGTTTGATTCTTGACACCGTTTCAAGACCAGAGATAAATGCTTAAGGTAGGATTCAAAGGAATTACCAAAAATAGAAAAGTTATCCATAAATACCTCAATGAACTTTTTAACCATATCAGAAAAAATTGAAAGTATACACCTTTGAAAAGTTGCTGGAGCATTACAAAATCCAAATGGCATTCTTCTATAGGCAAATACTCTAAAAGGGCATGTGAATGCTGTCTCCTCTTGATCTTAAGGGTCCACTGCAATTTGATTATATCCATAATATCCATCTAGAAAATAATAAAATGTATGACCAACTAACCTCTCAAGCATCTGATCAATGAAAAGTAAGGGGAAGTGATCCTTTCTTATAGCAGTGTTGAGCCTCCTATAGTCTATGCACATTCTCCATCCTGTGACTGTCCTTGTAGGAATTAGCTGATTCTTTTCATTCTTGATCACTGTCATCCCTCCTTCCTTGGGAACTACTTGCACAGGACTTACCCAAGGGCTGTCAGAAATAGGATATATAATGCTGGCGTCCCATAGTTTCATTACCTCTTTTTGGACCACCTCTTTCATAGTTGGATTGAGTCTCCTCTGTGGTTGCACAACCGGTTTAGCATCATCTTCAAGAAGGATCTTGTGCGTACACTTGGTTGGAGTAATCCCCTCTAAATCACCAATGGTCCACCCAAGAGTTATTTTATGGCTCCTGAGCACTGTAATAAGCTCCTCTTCCTCTCCAGGCTTCAGAAAAGAGCTAATAATCACTGGATATGAATCATTTTCACCCAAGAATATATATTTCAGAGAAGAAGGCAAGGGTTTGAGCTCAAGCTTCGGGACTTCCTCCTTCCTTTTAGGCGTGCTCATCACTCCCTTCTGGGGTGGTGAATCATCAACTTCAACTAATTCATAGTCAGAAATAGGATCCAGAATATCATCAAATACCTCAGTTTTCAACACCTCTTGAACAAGCGATTCAAAAACATCAACTCTTATACACCCTTTAGAATCATTAGGGTGTTTGAGTGCTTCAAATACATTAAGGACCACCTGTTCTTTATTGACCCTCAGGGTAATTCACCCTTTTGCACATCAATCAAATCTCTACCTGTAGCTAAGAAGGGTCTACCAAGAATAATAGAGGACCTTGTATCCTCTTCCATATCCAATATAAAAAAATCAGTAGGAAAAATAAATGGCTCTACTTTCACAAGTAAATTTCAACAACACCCACAGGAAATTTAATAGAAAGATCAGCAAGTTGAAGAGAAATACGAGTGGGTTTTACCTCCTCAATTTGGAATTTTTTCATCACTGAAAGTGGCATGAGATTGATGCTAGCTTCAAGATCACATAAAGCTCTCTGAATAGTGACATCTCCAATGGTGCAAGAAATTATAAAGCTCCATGGATCTTGTATCTTCTCAGAAAGGTTATGTTGAATAATAGCACTACATTCCTTGGTTAACACCACTGTCTCTTGTTCCTTCCAATTTCTCTTGTTAGTCAACCATTCTTTCATGAATTTAGCATAGAGAGGCATTTGCTCAAGAGCCTCTGCAAAAAGAATGTTGATATGTAGCTTTTTGAAGACTTCTAAAAATCTAGAAAATTGCTTGTCCTTGGAAGTCTTCTGAAGCCTTTGAGGGTATGGCATTTTTGGCTTGTACTCATGAGCCTTGGACGATGTAGGATGAGTGTCAAGAGAGTCTGGGAATGGATTGTCTGCACGCTTTGAAGGGGCGTGCTCTACTTCTTCCTTCTTCTCCTCTGGAGCTTCTTTTTCAACTAGCTCCTCATTGACCTTGGTCTCAGAACCAGCTACTTTACCACTTCTCAATTGAATAGCCTTGCAATCTTTTCTTGGGTTCACACCACTGTATCACCAAGAAATGTACTTAAAGACCTCTCAGGTATTCGCTTACTCAATTGCCCCATTTGTACCTCCAATTTTCTAATGGAAGCTCTGGTTTCCTGCATAAAATTATTCATCATTGTCTCCCAGTTAGAGTTCTGCTGGGACTGAGAATTTTCCTGCTGAGGTAGTTGTTATTGATGAGACTAAAATTGGCGGTTATTATGATTATTCTGTTGGAAACCGCCCTAAGAATTGTTGTGAAAATTCTGTGATCTCTAAGGTTGATCTCTCCATCCAAAGTTTGGGTGATTTTTCCATCCCTGATTGTAGGTCTTAGAGAATGGATCATTATTAGGGTTTCTAGGAGTATTCCCCATGTAATTGACCTGTACAAAAGAAGATTGAGCATAATCATAATTCTTACCTTGCATAAAGTTACCAGTCATGTCATAAGTGGCTTCTTGAGGTGCATTCTGAGTGTTGACAACTGAAACCTGCATCCCACTCAATTGTTGGGTAAGTAAATTCATCTATTGACTCAAAATTTTATTCTGAGCAAGAAGAGCCTCAAAAGCTTCTACTTTCATAACACCTTTCTTCTGAGGGGCCACTGAGATCACAGGTTTCCTGTTGGATGAATATAAGTATTGGTTGTTAGCAACCAACTCAATAAACTCAGTAGTCCTCTCTGGTGTCTTCTTCATGTGCAAAGAACCACCTGCAAAATTATCTAAGCGCATCTTAGACATTTCAAATAAGCCCTCATAAAAGATATCTAGCTGAGTCCATCTAGAGAACATGTCCGGGGGGCATTGCCTAGTCAGTAGCTTAAATCTCTCCCAAGCTTCATAAAGGGTCCCACCATCTTTCTGTCTGAAAGTCTGGACCTCCACCCTCAGCTTAGTCAGCTTTTGAGGTGGGAAAAATTTTAGTCAGAAATCCAGTGATAATCTTATCACAAGTATCCAGACTCTCCTTGGGTTGAGAATCTAACCACAGCTTTGCTCTATCCTTCACAGCAAATGAGAAGAGCATGAGTTTGTATACCTCAGGATTCATTCCATTGGTCTTCACCGTATTACAACTCTGCAAAAAATTAGAAATAAATTGATTTGAGTCTTCCTGAGGGAGTCCATGATATTGATAATTCTGTTGCACAAGAGTAACTAGTTGTGGCTTCAGTTCAAAGTTGTTTGCAGCTATAGGAGGCACCACAATACTTTTGCCATAAAGGTCTGCATTGAGAGCAGTGTAAGAGCCAAGTACTCTTCTAGGCTGCTCATCTAATTCAGATTTGCCATATTGCATTCCCATCACGATTATGATCCATGGAGGTTTCACTTAGACTTTCACTAGCCTTGTAAAGTCTAGCTTGTTGTAAGCGTCGCCTTAGATTTCTTTTAGGTTCAGGATCAAACTCCAAAAGAGGTTCCTTGTCCCTGTTCCTGCTCATAAACAAATAGAAGACAAGAAGAGATGGGATTCTCTACATCAGAGTGTAGAGAATTCCCAATGAGGTAACCTATGTAAAATAATAAAATAGAAACACTTACTACTCAAAACTAAAAATTTTTGAAAATAATGATCGACAAACAAGCTAAAAATTTTGAAATTTTAAGGAAAATTAAACAGAAAAAGTAAAATAAAATTAACTAGGTAATGCCAAACTTAATTTCAGAAATTAAGGAAAAATAAAGCTAGAGAAATTCGAGAATTAAGATGCAAAATTAAATAAATTTAAAGCTAAAACGTCTAATCTAAGCAATCAAACAACTAATAGTTGTCAATCACAGTCAATCCCTGGCAACGGCGCCAAACACTTGGTGCGGAATTTATAACCACAAACTAACCGGCAAGTGCACCGGGTCGTACCAAGTTGTACCAAAAAGTGAATGAGGGTCGATCTCACGAGGATTGATGAACCATGCAACAATGGTTAAGTGATTTACTTAGTTAGACAAACAGAATATGATGTTTAGAGAGTTCAAAAGTATTAATAGTAAATTCAGAATATCAGAAAGCAAATAGTAAACAAATTGTGAATAATATATGGAGAAACAGTTAAGGCTTCAGAGTTATCTATTTTCCGGATTGACTTTTCTTACTAACTGTTTTAATCATGCAAGATTTAATTCATGGCAAACTGTAAGTGACTAAACCCTAATTCCTTAGACCTTTTTAGTCTCCTCTAACCTTCATCAACCGCCAATTCCTTGGTCACTTAATTCCAATTAGAGGGTAAAGTTCAATTCTAGTTTATGTGCAACAAAAACCTTAATTACCCAAATATAAGAGGATTATATGTCACGTATCCCGTTAAATCCAGATAATTAGAAGTTTAGGAGAATATGTTTTCAAGTTATTGTTCAAGTAAAGAGCTTTTCCAAGTTATACAAGAACTCAATTAGAACAAGGGTCATACTTCTGTTCCACCCAAATTCATAAGATAAAGAACGAAAACGATTCTTGAAATATAAATCAGTACATGAATTTAAAATAGAAAAAAATAGTATCAATCCAAACAATAGACAGAACTCTTAACCTTAACAGTGGAGGTTTAGTTGCTCATGGTTCAGAGAAAAAACTAAGATTCAGAAAAACTATAAATTGCGGAATGAGGTAGAAGAGAAGAGAAGAGCCCGAAGGGCTGATTTTTTTTCCCTTTTATATCTAGTCCTAATTAATGTAAAATGATATTTTCTAAAACTAAATAATATCTTTTTTCTAATTATAAAAATAATAAAAGTTTAAATCAAAACTTAATAATTGATTCGTGCAGGCCTTTGGACGAATGGAGGACCCATCCTTGTTGCTAGGTGTGGCGCCAAACTTGCGTGAATCCAAGTTTGGCGTGGAGCGGACAGAGCGTTCCCTTTGGTTCTTTGCTTGTGGCGCCAAACTTGAGTGAACTCAAGTTCGGCATGAGATTTCACGCACGCTTTCCTTGGGTATTCTTCACTAGCGCCAAACTTGAATTCCTTCAAGTTTGGCGTGGAGTCTCACACATGCATTTCTTTGGAGAAACCTTCGTGGCGCCAAACCTGAGCTTTATCAAGTTTGGCGTGGAGGAGGCTGAATTGCTTTCTATGGAGGTCTTACGCTGGTGCCAAACTTGAGCTTTCTCAAGTTTGGCGTGGAGGAGGCCGAATGCATTACTTGACTCTTTCTAGGTTGGCGCTAAACTTGAGGTTTCTAAAGTTTGGCTTCAACCTGGCAGTAAGCAATTCTCTGCACTCTTCATCCTTGGCTCCAACTCTGTTAAATTCGCCTAAAACGCTACCTGAAATAAACAGAATTGCACACAACTCAAAATAGCCTCTATAGTGGCTAAAATATATTAAATCTTAATTAAACTCATCAACTCAAATGCAAATTCACTAGGAAAATCCAAGAAAGATGCTAACGCATCACCTAAACCTTAAACAATAAACCATCAACCCGAAACCATAAACCCTAAATCCTACAACTTAAACCCTAAACCACAAACCCTAAACCATAAACCCTCAACACCAAACCATAAACCATAAACCCTAAATCCTATACCCTAAAACCTAAGCCACAAACCCTAAAGCCTAAACCCTAAATCATAAACCTTAAACCCTAAACCATAAATCCTAAACCCTAAACCCCAAACCACAAACCCTAAACCATAAATTCTACCCTAAACCATAGACCCTAAACCCTAAAGCCTACACCATAAACTATAAACCACAAACCCTAAAGACTAAACTTTAAACCATAAACCCTCAACCCCAAATCATAAACCATAAACCTAAACCCTACACACTAAACCCTAAACCATAAACCCTAAACCACAAACCCTAAAGCCAAAACACTAAACCCTACACCTTAAACCCTAAACCACAAACCCTATAGCCCAAACAATAAACCCTAAACCAAAAACCCTAAACCCCAAATCCTAAAGCCTAAACCCTAAACTCTAAACCCTAAACCACAAACACTAAAGCCTAAACCCTAAACCATTGACGAGAGGACTTTTTCTAGTAAAGAATTTTATAAAAATAATCAACCGTTGTAGGTATAGCTTCTAAACCAACAAAGATTCTTTTCGTACAAAAACTTTGGTTGTCACAAGTAAGAAAACCCATTAAAATTTATAACCGAAGTATTTAAACCTCGGGTCGTCTCTCAAGGAATTGCAGGGAAGTATGATTTATTATTGGTTATGGAAAAAGGTATATTTTTGGGTTTTTGAAATAGGGAACAGGAAAATAAATTGGCAATAAAGTAAATTAATTATCATGAAAACCATTGCAAGGTATAAGAACTGAAAATTCCATCCTAGTTATCCTTATCAGGTGCGATGAGAATTGTTTATTGCTCCCACTTAGTTAACCCTTACTAAATAAAGGAAAGTCAAGTGAACTAATCAATTTGATTTCTCAAGTCATAGTCAATTCCTATGGAAAGACTAACTTTAGAGGGATCCAAATCAACCAGCAAATTCTAATTTTCAATCAATAGTTGAGTTTGATAACTCAAGTGTCACCAATTACTTAACCAAAGCAAAGGGAGAAGAAATCTAAATTAAATTAAAAGCATCAATAACAAAAATTAAAGAAAGCAATCATAAATCTGAAATACCTCAAATTGTATTAAATAGAAAATCAAATTAACATAAGAATCCATAAACCAAATTGGGAAAATAAACAAACTAAAGTAATAGAGTAATTGAAAGTATAAGAGAAATTAAATTAAAGGAACATTGAACCTGGAATTAAAAAGGAGTGAACCATAAACTAAAAGAAATCCTAATCCTAAAACCTAAGAGAGAGGAGAGAGCCTCCCTCTCTAGAAACTACATCTAAAACCTCCCAAATTGTCTGAATGATTGATGAATTGATAATTGTTGTATGAATGAATGAATGGATTCCCCCACTTTATAGCCTCTAATCTGTGTTTTCTGGGCCGAAAACTAGGTGAGAAACAACCCAGAAATTGCCCCCAGCGATTTCTGATACATCCAGCATGCTGCAAAGTCACATGTACGCGTGGGTTGAATTTTCTCCAGGTCATGTGTGCACGTGATCCACGCGTGCGCGTCACTTATTTTCGAGGAAGCTATGAGAAATTATATATCGTTGCGAAGCCCCAGATGTTAGCTTTCCAACGCAACTAGAACCGCCTCATTTGGACCCTTGTAGCTCAAGTTATGGTCGATTTAGTACCAAGAGGTCAGGCTGGACAGCTTTAGCAATTCCTTCAATTTCTTGTATTCCTTCCACTTTTGCATGCTTTCTTTCCATCCTCTAAGCCATTCCTGCCATGTAAACCCTGAAATCACTTAACACACATATCAAGGCATCGAATGGTAATAATATAGGATTAAACATAGCAAATTTAAGGCCAAAGAATCATGTTTTCAATCATAGCACCAAATCAAGAAGGAAAAATGTAAAACATGCGAATTCTATGAATGAGTATGAGAATAGTGGATAAAATCTACTCAATTAAGTATAATATGTACCACGAAATAGGGGTGCATCAAATCTCCCCACACTTAAACATTAGCATGTCCTCATGCTAAGCTCAAGAGAAACTATAAAGCAGTGAAGAGGAATGGTAGAAATTATGAAATGCAACCTATCTATATAAATGCAACTAAATGTGAAAAGCTTCTATCTACTTGGTTAAAAGTAAAAAAATCTTTTAAGAACAAATATGAACTAGATTTCACTAATTCAAATCACAAAATAAAGTACAAGTGAACTTGCAGAAGAAAATAGCTCATGAAAGCCGGGAACAAGGAATCGAGCATCGAACCCTCACTGGAAGTGTATGCACTCTAATCGCTCAGGTGTTTAAGGTTTGATCTCTCAATTCTCTACTAATGTTGCTTTCTAAGGCTTGCTTTTCTTCTACCAATCAACAAAGAATTAATGCACAGATACACATATCAAGAGGTCTTTTATGGGTTGTAACGGGGTTAGGGTCAAGGTAGGATTGTATTTGGCCAAGTGGACTAAAATCTGAATCCTTAATTAACTTAAACTTTTTCCACCTAACTTAAGACTATCCATGTAATTACAATACAAAATCTAACTACCCATTTACTATGTTTACCACATATTCATGCATCTGATTTTGAGTACAGTACATATGCATTACTTTCACCATTTACTTTGGGGCATTTTGTCCCCTTTTACTTATTTGCTCTTTTTTCTTTTCTTTTTCTCTTATATATATATATATATATATATATATATATATATATATATATATATATATATATATATATATATTTTTTTTTCTTTTTTTTTCTCAATGCATATGATTAAATTATTGAATGCATGAACATGTTCTAAACATTTCTTTCACATTTTCTCAAGAATATACAATACCCAATTCTCAAACCAAATGTTTTCAATCCCAATTTCTCACACTTAATTCGTGAGCAATCTCACTAGTCCAAGCTAACCAAGGATTCAAATTAAGGACATTATTGTTTTCTGCTTAGAGTTAATGATGTGCTAAAGTAAAGACCAAAAGGGTATAATAGGCTAAACATTGGTTTGCAAAGGATAATGAAAGGGTAAGGCCATATGGGTATGTAAGCTTAGTGAAACAATGGCCTCAATCATATAAGTGCATGCATACATCAAACAATGGAAATATAGAATTAAGCAAGACAAAGATCACAATTTTAGAGAGAAAAACACAAACCAAAAATAAAATATTGGTTGATAAAATGCAACCGATCAAGTAGGCTCAAAATCTCACTGGTTTTGTGTGTTCGAGCTCTAAACCATGTTTTAATATAATATTTCTTCAAACAAGTTCAATAAAAGTTTTGATTCAAATTAGTGAAATGCTATAAAAAGTTTCTTGAAAAAGAGAATATTACTTTAACTAAGTAGTGGTAAAATATGCACAAAATCAAACAAATATGCAATCAAACATGCAAATGCAACAATGAACAAACAAAGAAAATAAAATATTGGTGTTGAGAAAGAAATAACTAACCCACAGAAGTCGGTATCGACCTCTCCACACTTAAAGATTGCACCATCCTCGGTGCATGCTAAGATGTGCAAGTGGACGGGCTGCCACAACTGATGCTTTTCTCTAAAGATTGTGCAGATGGACTTGTCTGTTGCCCCATTGAGAAGCTTTCCCTTTCCCTTCTCGGTGGCCATCCTGAAAGAAGAGGAAAAGGAAGAAAAGTAACCCAGAAATAAAGATAAGAAAACAAATGAAGTCTGGGTGGGTTGATGCCAAATAATGAGGGTCTCAATTACATGGTAGCTACAACATATAAGTGAGAAAACAGTAGAAGCAAATGGCATGTCAATAGTGCAAAAATTACAACAATGGGGGAGAGAGTGTGGGTAATGCAAGATAGTGTAAGTTCATGTCAATGCAAGAGAATATAAGTATCATGAAGGAGTAGCATTGACTTATGAAGAATAATACCCAGTCAGAGTAAAACAAGTCATGAAGCACCAGAATAATTCATGAAAAGATGCAACAGTTGAATAAGAACATGTGGCACCAATGTAAAAAGAATAACTTTAGAAAAGAAAACAAAAATATGCACAAAATTAAAATGCAATGAATGAAAGTATGCAAATAAATTAAATAAAATAGAATGAAAGAAGGATGAGAAGTTAAAAAGATGAAGAAGAAGAAAGAAAGAAAAGATGAAGAAAGAAGTAGAAAGGAGGGAATAAAGAAGCAAGAATTTAGAAACGGAGCGCGATACGTACGCGTGGGTGGTCCGAAAGCGAATGACACACACGCGTCAGGGACGCGTGCGCTTGGGGTGATTTTGTGCTACTAGCATAATTCCAGCACAAGGGTAGCACAACTCTCGGGTTAGCACCAATTGACGCCGATTGTCCTATCCACGCGTGCGCGTGGGTGACGCGTACGCGTGGATTTCCCAGGTTGCAGCGCACGTTGTAGACGTGTACGTGTGGCTCGATTTGTGCGCAGAGCACACCAGCCGCACGATTCCATCACAACTTTTTGTTCGTTGGATGGGGGAGTGAAATTGCTATCGACGCCCATGCGTGGCCTGTGCACACGCGTGGTTTCTCCTTTCTTTTTTTTATGCAGTATGCAGAATGCAAAATGCAAATGCTGATGCAGGCATTATGAATGAATACTAAAAAAATAGAATAAAATAAAACTGAGAATAAAATAAAGCAAAATAAAACTAAGACTCAAAAAGGAAGATCATATCATGGTGGGTTGTCTTCCACCTAGCACTTTTAATTAAAGTCCTTAAGTTGGACATTTGGTGAGCTCCCTGTCATGGTGGCTTGTGCTTGAACTCATCCTGGAATCTCCACCAGTGTTTGCAATTCCAATAACCTCCAAGATCCCATACTAGGCACATAAAGCCTTCAAGCAAATCAAAGCAAGTGACATGGCCCCAAGAGTGTTGATTGTTGGAATGAATTCCGGGGTTCCACACCTTGCTTTTGCACCCGTCTTCTTGTTGATCATCATTTTTCCACTTGGGTGGTGAGCAATTGGAATTCTCACTGAGACCTCCAAACAGCTTCCTAGACCGATTCAATTGAGAATTATACCAACCCTTACCACTAACCATCTCCCTCTTACTCTTAAAACCACAAAGAGCTCTAAGTTGACCATTTGTCTCAAGTAAACCATATTAAAGTGGGCTAATTAAGCTTAGAGATGAAAGATTTACCCACTTGAATGAAGGAATAGATAGTGATGGCTTTGGGGAAGACGTCTCCAATAACTGTGGCAAGGTGATTTCTAGCTCCACTCCCTTGAGCTCTTCCTTGGCAGCTTTCACCTCTTTGTAAGCTTCTTCAATTTCAACCTCTCCCTTTTATTCAATGGGAGAGGGTTCAATTATAGGTGGAAGCTCATGAATTATTGAACCCATCTCATGATCAACCACTTCCAAGTCTTCAACCATGATATGCCTTGGAGGTTGTACACCCTCCTCAACATCAAATTCAACCGTCTTGGAAGGAGGCACTATGACTTGAGGTTCAAATGGAGGTTCTGCATCTCCTAAATCTTCAACCACTTGCTCTTCTTCAGTAATTTCGGCTTTCTCCACTTGCTCTAGTATAAAATCCAGTTTCTCCTTGTTAACCTCCACCTCTTGACAACTTCCTTTAAGGGTCTCTCCTACCTCCCCCTTTAGGGCCTCCTCTAGCTTCTTATGAAGTATGGATTCGCGAAGATGATTCCTTCTTTCTTGTTCCATGTCAATAGCATAACTGGGATCATCTTGCTCTTGGATTGATGGATGTGGGTGCTCTACCATGGAGGGTGGTGATGTGATAAAGCTTGAGGGTTGGTTCATACGGGATATAAAATTTTAGAGTGTAGAGGTGAGACCAATGATATTAGAGATAAGTGTGTTGTTATCTAATGGAGGTTGGGGTGGATAGGAGGGTTCATTTGTTGGGAAAAAGGGCTCATAATACGAAGGTAATTCTTCTTGATAAGGATATGGAGATGGTGAATATTGAGGTGATGGTTCTGGGTGTGGTTCATATGGTGGTTGGTGTGGTAGATAAGGATCAGGGTCATATGGAGGTGAATGGTGGAAAGGGGCTTGTGAGTATGGTGGTTCAAAGTTATGTTTGGGGGTGGTTCATAAGCATATGGTGGGACTTGTTGGTAACTACAAGGGGATCCACCATATTCATCATCTTGGTATGCTCCCTGGAATGGCTCTTGACCATAGTAATTTGGTGGAGGTGGTTTGTCACGAAAGGGTCCACCATAACTATTGTCATGGTATGCATCACAGAATGCTTGTTGGTTATAGCGCATTGGAGGGGGTTGTTGCCAAGAGGGTTGATCAAATCTTTGTGGCTCCTCCCATCTTTGATTCTTCTAACCTTGATGCATGTTCTCATTATAGCTTCCATTCCTTACAACAACATTGGAATTAAACTTGAAACTAGAGGGGTGAGAATTCATAGTAGCTAAAGAAAATAAAAATTAATGAAAATTAATGAAAATAAACTCCTAAAACTAGAAACACTAACAAAGAAACGAAAAAGCAAATATTTACAATAACCAATAATAAGGCACACGTTTACAATTCCCCGACAATGGCGCCATTTTGACGAGAGGACTTTTGCTAGTAAAGAATTTTATAAAAATAATCACGTTGTAGGTATAGCTTCTAAACCAACAAAGAATCCTTTCGTACAAACACTTTGGTTGTCACAAGTAACAAAACCCAATAAAATTTATAACCGAAGTATTTAAACCTCGAGTCGTCTCTCAAGGAATTTCAGGGAAGTATGATTTATTATTGGTTATGGAAAAAGGTATATTTTTGGGTTTTTGAAATAGGGAACAGGAAAATAAATTGGCAATAAAGTAAATTAATTATCATGAAAACCATTGCAAGGTATAAGAACTGGAAATCCCATCATAGTTATCCTTATCAGGTGCGATGAGTATTGTTTATTGCTCTCACTTAGTTAACCCTTACTAAATAAAGGAAAGTCAAGGGGACTAATCAATTTGATTCCTCAAGTCCTAGTCAACTCTTATAGAAAGACTAGCTTTAGAGGGATCCAAATCAACCAGCAAATTCTAATTTTCAATCAACAGTTGAGTTTGATAACTCAAGTGTCACCAATTACTTAACCAAAGCAAAGGGAGAAAAAATCTAAATTAAATTAAAAGTATCAATAACAAAAATTAAAGAAAGCAATCATAAATCTGAAATACCTCAAATTGTATTAAATAGAAAATCAAATTAACATAAGAATCCATAAACCAAATTGGGAAAATAAACAAACTAAAGTAATAGAGTAATTGAAAGTATAAGAGAAATTAAATTAAAGGAACATTGAACCTGGAATTAAAAAGGAGTGAACCATAAACTAAAAGAAATCCTAATCCTAAAACCTAAGAGAGAGGAGAGAGCCTCCCTCTCTAGAAACTACATCTAAAACCTCCCAAATTGTCTGAATGATTGATGAATTGATAATTGTTGTATGAATGAATGAATGGATTCCCCCACTTTATAGCCTCTAATCTATGTTTTATGGGCCGAAAACTGGGTCAGAAACAGCCCAAAAATCGCCCCCAGCAATTTCTGATACGTCCAGTGTAACAACCCAATTTTCAGTATGTCTAGATCATACCGAAAACTGAGCGTTACCAACTTGTCTTCCTAATTATTATCTATTATTTATTATATGAGCCTGATTCGCTGTTAAAAATGTAGTTAGTTAGCGAGGTACTTTTTTTTTTTGAAAATGTTTGGATTAAAAGACGGAATCATTCATAATCAATTCACAAATAATAACAGATAAAACAGTTATAAACAACCACACATAAATACATCACAAGTAGTTGACAACATTCGGTGATTCAGCCTTTATTAGAATATAGACTGTTAGTTAGAACACCCCTAGATATAGCTAAATAATATTTATATACATATATATACATACAATATCCCAGGTCCTGACCTGTTCAAGAGGTCCCTAAGCTGGCACCTAGGCTAGCCTAGACTCTATACTCGCCTCGTCCCTCTAAACTACTAAAGCGAGGGAAAGTACGTTCTAGGTCCTTAAAACTCAAGTCAGGTGGAACGTTACCAAAAGGTAGAACATCATCTGCTACTCCTCTGCACGATCAGACATTGCCATAGGATGTCTCTCTGGTACCTCATCAAGTAGCCACACAACAGGAGTCTCGTACACAGGATTTAGGTTAAAGTTCACGTACAAACGGGGTGCAGACATTGGCTGGTCTCACAGTATATACATATAAACAGAGAACGGGATTCACTCTAGACTCAGAAGACTACCTAGAGCGGAATCCTTTTTGCAAACGGTCGTCAGCAAACTACGAAAAAGAACTCTTGCTTCCATCTGAAGGGGAAGGGAGAGAGAAAGGGTAAGAACTGGGGAGTTCTTAGTAGGGTCGGGGTTATTAGTTAAGTTCATTAATTCTATGTTGTTTAGCAGATAAATAGCAGAATACAAAAAAAATAGTAAATAGAAGATACAGATAAATAGAGAAAATAGAGAAAATAGAATACAAACAAAAGAATACAAGAAAATAAAACAAACACAGACACAGAGAATAGAATACAAACAAACAGAGCATACATTCATTCAATAATCATAACAGAGAAAATGCACAACCAAGTATGATGCATGTCTGTCCTATGCAGGCCATGAGCTCACAAGTCGGTTTACACCCTGCATCCTGACATTACCCAGGAACTAGTCCTAGATATGGCTTATTCTCTGTAGGTGAACTTCGGCCTACAGAAACAGCACTCCCATAAGTGAACTTCGGCTTATAGGAATAGTCTAAACACAACAAAACAACTTTCTGTAGGTGAACTTTGGCCTACAGAAATGGCACCTCTGTAAGTAAACTTCGGCTTACAGAGATGGCGCCCCTGTAAGTGAACTTCGGCTTACAGGTATCACAACTCTCTGTAGGTAAACTTTGGCCTACATGAGCAACACCCTGAGATACACAATTGATATTCACTGCAGGTGAACTTCGGCCTACAGGAATAACAACTCACTATAGGTGAACTTGGACCTACAGGACCTCTAGGGCCAATGGAAAAGCAGCAGATGAACATACAATAGAATATCATGCCACAAGTCTTAACTCTTTATTTTTATACTCTTTTCCTCTATTCTCTTTGTTATATTACTCTTTTCTCTTTGTCTCTTTGCTCTGCTCTGGTTACTCTTTTCTCTGTATCTCTTTACTCTGTTCTGATTACTCTATTTAACATATGTATTTGAAGCTTATGTAAATTTTGGTATGAATAGTTAGCCTGTCCCAAGTATAGGTTCATTAAGTCTATACTGAAACAGTTTAACTTTTCATATAATACCTAACCCTAGTCGCAACTCAAGGACTAACTATGTTGCCCTAGTTCGTTCACTAATCCCTGTCTGTTTTTCTGTTATTAAAATTTTACAGACTTTTTTTTCGATTTTTATCTTTTCTTCAACTTTTTATCTTTTATTTATCCTTGCCTCACTAATATGTTCTTACCACTCCCTAAGTGTTTTATGAAGGTAATTATGAGATTATGCGCTTAAAG
Organism: Arachis hypogaea; assembly: GCF_003086295.3. Classification (NCBI taxonomy): domain Eukaryota; kingdom Viridiplantae; phylum Streptophyta; class Magnoliopsida; order Fabales; family Fabaceae; genus Arachis; species Arachis hypogaea. The sequence goes on along the minus strand of NC_092054.1, from coordinate 64,910,758 downwards.
TTGTCTTTCTAAAGCTTTTACAGAAAACTGTCTTTTTCGCATTATTTTATTATTTTTATTAAAATATTATTTTTAATTAAATATTATTATTTAATATTTTATTATTATTTATTATTTTATCATTAATTTTCGAAAATTACCTTACCTTTTACTTTTAACCTTTAAAATTTACTTTTTACCACCCGTAACTTTTAATATTTCTACTTTAACCACCCTAACTTTCAGAAATTATTGAATAACCTCTTAAACACCAAAATTTTTGCTTCCTTGCCCTTTTAAGGATCTAAAGCCTGTTCTTCATTGTTCTTCATCACACTCAAAGTGTTCTTCATGTTCTTCATAAATTCTTCAGATTCTTTCTCTGTTTTTACCCCTTTTTCAGTCTTTTCAACAACCGATTTTTACTATAATTCATAATAAATTAGCAGCCACTAAAACCCCATCTTTTCTACATGATTTCAACATAAATTGAACTTCAATTTAAGCCTAGGGTTTCATTTTTCCAGCTGCCCCAAGAACATAAACTTTAAAGCTTGAATTTCATCAAATTTCATCAAAATTTCACCAAATTTTCACCAAGAATCAATCATATATGCAACCAATTTTTAGCACAGCTAAATCATACAACATTCACACAAATCAAAAACAAATAATCAAGATTAATTTCATCAAACCCTACCTGGTTTTGCTGCCCCTAATTCAATTAGACTTTCAGGTGGTCCTTTAGCACTTTTTCCTCCTAAATCACATCAAGAACAACTTTAAATCCAAAAACCCTCAACTAACCAAATCTCCCTCAGCACGTTAGGAGGTGATTTCTAACCTTAGACTTGCTGGAAAGTCACGTTTCTTGGCCCTCAAGTCCAGTTAAGCATGATTCCTAAGGAAGAACATCAAGAAAACACATGTTTAAGCATGTTTCCTTGAAAACCGAATTGAAAGGGGAAAGGAATAGCCATCTCACCTTATTTCCAGCCTTGATAAGTTACATGGTTATGTAGAGGAAGAAGAGAGGATCATTTTGGTGAAATCGCAATTTTGATTTGAGTTTTAGTTCAGAAGAAATCAAGCTTTGAAGATTAAGTGTTCATGAAAGTTTCTCTCTTTTCTCTCTTGTTATTTTCGGCCAAAATGATGAAATGAGACAGCCTTGGAGGTCTTGGGGGTGTAAGGTGAGTGGTGATTGGTTGGCTTAGAGGTGGATTAAAATAATATTAAAATATCTCTGGTGTACAACTACTAAAACTAGGTGTATCGGAACACTTATAAAAACATCTCTAAAAATTATTTTCTGAGCTACTAGCATAAATGAAACTAGTAACATATTTATTATGGGAATAAAACATATATGATGAGGCCTTAGCATTGCTAAAGTCATCAGAGAATGCTGGTGCTAAGCTGCACCAGTAAACCGTAAACCTGGTTAAATCGATTTCCTGTTTTTAACTAAAACAGACCAGGTAACCTTATAATATCATTCAATCATCTTCTAATATTAATATAATACTATATTATACTATTATCTCTCTTCTATCATGAATTGAGTCCGGTTCATCAAACTGAGACTATTTACAAAAAACCGAATCAAAACTTCTAACCGATATGGTTCAAAAACTAGGTTCTTCGTGACCGCATTATCGAGCTTGCCTCAGAAAAGGTTCTAGCTTAAGGATGACATAATGATAATAAGGATTGAGATGCTTGATGATATAATAAAGGTGTTCCCTTTACTGATCTTCCGGAGAAATCTGTGTCTTCAGAAAAGATCTTGCGTACTCGAAAATCAGGGTTGTTACATTGTCCAGCATACTGCAAAGTCATGTGCACGTGTCGTCCATGTGTACGCGTGGATTAAATTTTCTCCAGGTCACGTGTGCGCGTGATCCACGCGTGCACGTCGCCTATCTTCAGAGTAGTGAAGAGAGAACTTTTGCGTGGTCTAGAATTCAGAATAAATTCCCATTGTAAGTATAGCTTCTAAACCAACAAAAGTCCTTTCTTACAAACGTTTTGGTTGTCACAAGTAACAAACCCCTTAAAACTTGATAACCGAAGTATTTAAACCTCGGGTCGTCTTCTCAAGGAACTGCAGGGAGGTATGTTCTTATTATTGGTTATGAGTTTTGTAAACTAGGGTTTTAAAGGTAAGGAACAAGTAATTTAAATGACAAATAAAATAAATAAATAACTGTAAAATAAACTCTTGGCACAGTATGAAAATTCGAAAGTCCTATCCTAGTTACCTCCTATGAGAATGGAAGTTAATCCCACTTAGTTAACCCTTATGAAGGCAAGGGAAAGTCAAGTGAGCTAATCAGTTAGATTCCCAAGTCCTAACCAACTCCTAAGGAAAGACTAGAGTTAGTGGAAAACCAGTCGATTTAGCCGACATAACAACCAATCACGGATAGTTGATAACTCAAGAGCTTCCAGTTAATCAATTAAAGCCAATAACATAAAAAGCTAAATAAGAATCTTAGATCTGAAATACCTCAATTGCATTAATAAGAGAAAACCAATGTAAACATAAAGAGTTCATAAGCCAATCTGGCAACATAAGTGATTAAAGGATAGCATTAAAATATCTGAAAGTAAAAGAGAAATATAAAGTAAAAGGAATATTGAACCTGATGAAGAGTTGAAATTCTAAATCCTTTAAGAGGAAATTCTAATCCTAAAACCTAAGAGAGAGGAGAGAACCTCTCCCTCTAAAAACTACATCTAAACTCTGAAAAGTGAATAATTGAAGACATGATTATGAATGGATGCATTCTCCCACTTCATAACCTCTAATCTGTGCCTTCTGGACTTGGATCTGGGCCAAAAAGAGCTTCAGAAATCGCTGGGAGCGTTTTCTGTAATTTCTGGTGCGTGATGTCTGTCACGTGTCCGCGTGGGTCACACGGTCGCGTCATCTGGAGTTTTCCTTATCACGCGTTCACTTCGGTCATGCGTCCGCGTCATCTGTGTTCTGCTTAAGGCGCACGTCCGCGTCAGTCACGCGTTCGCGTCGCTGCCTTTCACGCTGGACATGCGGCCGCGTCGTCCATGCGTTCGCGTCGCTGCCAGTTTCTTCAAAAACTCCATTTTGTGCTTTCCTTCCATTTTGTATGTTTCCTTTCCATCCTTTAAGTCATTCCTGCTTTAGAAGATCTGAAACTACTCAACACACAAATCACGGCATTGAACAGTAATAAAGGGTAATTAAAATAATTATTTTTAAAGCATAGGAAACATGTTTTTCACATATATCACATAATAAGGAAGGAAAAGTAAAACCATGCAATTTACATGAATAAGTGGGTGAAGAGTTGAATAATTCACTTAAATTGAGCACAATATATATCATAAAATATGGGTTTATCAACCTCCCCACAATTAAACAATAGCATGTCCTCATGCTAAGTCCAAGATAAAGAGCAAGGTAAGGTTAAAGTGGTGGAATCTCATGCAATGCAATCTATCCTAAATGCAACTACCTAAATGAATCATCCAATTCTAATTGTTATTCACTTGTATATAAAACTTACACGTAGTTGAATTAATTCACATTCTCAAGGAATCATATATGCATAGCCAAACCCTAGATAATGTTAAAGCACTTTTACAATTGAGATGGGTAAAAATATTTTACAAACTTGTAAGACAATTAACAATTTAAGCAGAGATATATGGTGATAAGCTATTGAACCCTCACTGGATTTTGTGTTTACTCTCTAGTCACTCAGTGTTTATTGGGTTAATCACTCTATTCTTCTTTTTATCCTTACTTTCTATAACTTTGTTCTTCATCTAACCAATCAACAATTATAGAATATAGGCATACAAAAATCATGAGGTCTTTTTCAAGGTTCTAATGGGGCCAAGGTAAAGATAAGGGTATATGTATAAGGCTAAGTGAGCTAATAAGTGAATCCTTGATTAGTCTAAAATCTCACCTAACATACATATTTTGTAATTCAAAGTTTCTTAACCTATTTGCCCAACTTTTCCCTTTTTGTATTGCAAACTCATGCATTTTAATTTTGTCCCATGTGCATTGATTCTTCTTATTTTGCAATTGGGGAATTTTTGTATCCCCTTTATTAAATACCGAAAATAAACTTTTTTTTTTCACATGAGCATGCTTCCCAAATTTTTATTTTGAAACATCTTATTCTTTTTAAGTTCCTACTTTGTTTCTATCATCCATGTTCCCACAAAGTTCCCCATACTTAAATAATACACAATTTCTATCTTAAGCTAACCAAGGATTCAACTTGGGATTTTTAATTTGTTTTTCTGCTTAAGGCTAGTAATGTGGTTTATAGAACAAGAGGGGATTAAAAAGCTCAAGGGGGCTAACAAGGGTGATGTAAAAGGTAGGCTAATTTGGGATAAGTGAGGGAAAATTCAAATGATGGCCTCAATCATCTCTTAGTATGTATCTATACTCTATAATTGGACATATAGATTAAAACAAAGTAAAGAATACCAGAATAAAAAAAAAGGACAAAACACACAGGAATGAAAATTATGGTTTGAATGTAACCATACAATTAAGCTCAAAACTCACAGGCTGTGTGTTCTCTAGCTCAAAAATCATATATCGATTATACATGTCATGCAAGTAGAAATTAAGAGTTCCCATTATTCTCAATGTAAAATTTTTTTGGGTGGCTTTAAAGTTTTAGTGTTCCTCCTTGATGAAATGTTGTTAACTAACTAACATGTTATGCTATATATACAAGGTGTGTGGATTGTTTTAAATTATTAAAGTCTCTAGTTTACTTCCTTTTATTTTCAATTTAAACCAAACTACCATATGTTAAAAGGGTAAACTATACTAATTAATCCACATATTCTATAACTAATAAGTTTAGAATTGCAACTAAACTAACTAGCTAAGGTATAAACTAAAGTACAAAATGCGGAAATAGAGTAAAAATACAGAAAAAGAACAATGTGCAAGTACTGAAAAATAAAAATAAAGATAAAAATACAGAAAATAAACAAAATAAGATAAAAAGAGTCTATAGTGGTTCACCAAAAAAGAAATACGCCAGGGATGGCGACCTCCCACACTTAAAATGTAGCATCATCCTCGATGCTCACTCAAGATGGGTGTGAAGGGGTGTCATCACCGGAAGGATGGGCTGCGAGAGTCTCCATGGTGGCCTGAGGATCTGCAGACTGGATAAGGGTAGGAGGATCTGTCTGCTGTAGTGGAGGCTCTGGCTGGATAGGAATCTCTGCATCTGCGGCCTGTAGCTGGTGTGGCTCCACCTGCTGTGGCGCAACCTGCTCTGATCCTGCCTGTGTAGCCTGGGTAGGTGTCTCCTCCTCGTGAGCGTCCTCCTCCACCTCAGATGTATCAGAAGGGGTGTCAGGCGCGGAGGGGATGTCGCCGCCGGATCGGATCATCAACTTGACGTGCTCATAGCGTCGCTTGTTGTGACACTCCATACGATCCAAGCAGGCAAAGAGTCGATGCACCAAATGGTAAATAGGCTCAGGAGCAGGTGGAGGTGCGGTGGGTGGGGCTGGTGCAGTAGTGGAAGAAGAAGAGGCAGCTGAAGGTGTGGCGGTCTCAACAGAAGCAGTAAGGAATGGAGGTCTGTAGCCCAAGGCCTGAAACTTCCTGCTGTGATGAATGATTTTCTTGCAGTCTACAGCAGGTGGCTTCTCATCAGTATCCTCCCAAGGCACGTCAGCTCGATGGCCTAGCTGGGTGACCAGGTAAGGAAAAGGAAGGGTACCTCAGACATGGACCCTGGCCATAAAGTGCCGAATGAATTGTGGCAAATACAGGTCCTTACCCTCCAGCACACACCAGAGAAGGGTGATCATAGTGGCAAACAGCTCCGTCTCATGAGTGCTCGGCATAACAAAGTTGCTCAGGATCTGGTGCCAGAGCCGAGCCTCATCATTCAGATACATAAGCTTGATTCCTTTAGGAATTGTGGTGTTCTTACCCATGACCCAGGGGACAGTCGGATCAAGGGCTATCCTCTGCTCGACAGCATCCCAGTCAAATCTCAGAAAACGCATGTCCACTTCAGCCTTTTGGTAACCGTCAGGCTGATCTGACTTAGGCTGAAGGCGCAGAATATCCTCAATGGCTTCCTCAGTGACCAGTATTTGTTTCCCTCTGAGGTGCACTGCATCCAGGGAAGTCTTGAAATAGTTACAGTAAAATTCTCTTACCCAGGAAGCATTTACCTCTGTCAGGTTTCTCTCCAAGAAGAACCAGCCTCTCTGTTTGATCTGATCGGAGGTGTACTGCTATAGTTCTTCTGGAATTTTCAGAGTCCGCTCCAGGTACAGGTTTCTGGAGGTGGCAAACACTGGATACTTCATCTCACAGTAATGGTTTGCAAACTTAATGGGATCATTGGCAGGGAGGAGCTGGTCAGCCTTCTCCTGCGGGGTAAAGTGCTTTTCCCGCCAGGAGTCATCATGCATAATGTCCAGAATGGACATAGAGGATTCACCTCTTTTCCGTTTGCCAGTTGTAGCCTTGCCCTTTCCTTTTCTTTGAGGGTCAGACATCCTGAAAAACAGAAATCTAGGATATAATAAAAACAGAAAAACAAGTAGGCAAATAACAAGATAAGCACATAGTGGCAAAGGAGCAGTAGAATTATGAAATGAGTTAAATAAATGTATATTTTGGATTGTTTCGGAGGTAAAAATCTGAGAAGAGAAATCACAATCCATAATATTTTATGAGTAGAATACTTGTTAAGTAGGGGCAACAATAATCATGCCATGAGTTAAAAAGTTGAAAGAGTTCATCAGAAAGCAGAGGGGAAGTTAGAAAGTTAAAAGTGGGTAAACTTGAAAAAGAGGTTAGAAAGCGAAAATCAGTGAGTTAGTAAAAAGAAAGTCAGAGTGAGTGGCATGTTGATTGGTTTTTAAGTAACAAGAATTTCACAATTTTAAGCAACATACAACTCATATTCAAGCAAGGAAATCAGGTTGTTGATGATTCATATAGATATAGAAATAGTGAAAATTGAAATCTAATCATCAATAATATGATTTATTAACCGGGAAAACAAAGGAATAAGAATGCTGGCCCGTGCATTCATGAATTGGTTTGGTAAAAGCCAAGGAATGCCAAATTCAATTTGCCAAAACCAAAACATGAATGAATAATCAAAATAATTCTCAGAAAATTGGGCAGCACTCCGGCTAAAATTGGATGTTCTCGGGTAATAAACAGCAAGCAGAATAGTTCATATAAATTAAAATAAAGCTGCAATTACATATACGGAATAAGACCATGAAAAGGCAAAGTCAAAAGTAGCATGAAATAGTAAAGAACAGCATATGAACAGTATTAACATCACAGCAACATCAGAATTGCGGAATTAATAAAACAAGAAGCACGAACGACGCAATTATCAGGCCTAAATCCACTAACCACATCCTAGCTACCTAACCACCTAGAATCCACTACAAATATGCATCTCTAACTAGCCTAATTTTTAAACATAAACTAAAAAAATGCAACGAACTACGAATGAAAGAAAAATGGCGTTCGGCGGAACCTGGTGGAGAGAGGCACAAGTATGAAACTAAGAGAGATGGTGGGAGTGGGGTGGTGTTGGCGGCAATACGGCGGTGACGTAGGGCGGCGCGGCGGTGAACCTTGGTGGCGGCAGGGATGGTTTGGTGGTGCTGGGTTAGGGTTGGGGTACAGGGAGGGGAAGGAAGGATTCGAGGGTTGTGGGGGCGGAGGGTGCGATGGTGGGAGGCGCGGCGGTGATGTCGCGGTGGCGGTGGCTGGCCACGAGGGTGAAGGGCAATGCCGGAGTGGGGGAAAGAAAAAGGGAGGAGAAGGGGGAGGGGAGAAAGAGGGGGTGTGGGTGGTGTCGCGGTCGTGGCTGGGTGGTTGAGGTTGCTGTGGCGGTCGGAGGTGATCGGCTGGGAGTGGTGGTGGTTGGGGGGTTCTGTTGCAGAGAAGAAAGGAAAAAGAAGGGGAATGGGGGGCGCGACGGGTAGGGTTTTGCGTCACTGGGGGTTAGTGAATTTGAATCCACGCGAATGCGTGGAGCACGCGGTCGCGTGGCTAGGGTGGAATGGGGTTGACGCGATCGCGTGAGTGACACGATCACATGGAATGGGTAAAAGGATGAGTGACGCGGTCGCGTGAGGCATGCGACCGCGTCAATGGAAATTGTGCTAAATGCACAATTCCAGCGTCGTTTCAGTGCAACTTTCTGTCTCTATTGGGGTGCCATAATACCCACGCGACGCGAACGTGTCGCTCACTCTGTCGCGTGGGATGGGTGTTTTGCAAGTGACGCGTTCGCGTCAGGGACGCGGACGCGTGGGCTGTTTTGTGCTAAACGCACACCAGCCGCACGATTCCCGCCCAGATTTCTGGGCATTGGATTTTTACGCCGATTTCCAGATCACGCATTCGCGTGATTGACGCGGACGTGTGGGAGGTGGTTTTCGCAACTGACGCGAATGCTTTAGCGATGCGGTCGCGTCGCACGCCTCCTTTTATATTTTTAATTTAAATTATTTTTAAACATATGCAGGTATGCAATTATGCAGCATGCAATGCTAATGCAAATGCTATGAATAACATCCAGGTTCAATAAAAAAAAATATAACATAAAATCAAACAATACGAAATAAAAATTGAAAAAGAATGACCATACCATGGTGGGTTGTCTCCCACCTAGCACTTTTAGTTAAAGTCCTTTAAGTTGGACATTGGATGAGCTTCCTGTTATGGTTGCTTATGCTTAAATTCATCCAGAAATCTCCACCAATGTTTGGAATGCCAACAGCCTCTGGGGTCCCAAACTAGGCATGCAAAGCTTTTGAGCAGCTTCAAACAGGTTCTCAGGCTCCCGAGGTGACGAATGTCAGAATAGATTCCAGGATCCCAAACTTTGCTTTTAAATCCGCCTTTGTCTTGATCTATATGCTTCCATCCGGGCGGTTTAGAAATTGTATTCTCACCAAGATGACCAAACGTCTTCCGTGTCCCATTCAATTGAACTTGATACCAATCCGTGCACTTCGAATTGAAGCGTGGAACCTTATTGAACCTTGCGCACTAGCTCTGAGTATGAGCCATTTCCCTCTTACTCTTAAAGCCGCAGAGAGCTCTAAGCTGGCCATCTGTTTCAAGCAAACCATATTCAAGTGGAAAAGTAAAGATAAAGGTTAAGGATTGTACCCACTTGAAGCTTGTATTAGGTGGTAATGGCCTTGGGATAGGTGTTTCCAGTGGTTCTGTAAGTTCTACTCCCTTGTAATCTTCTGTGAATTCCTCCACTTCTTTGCAAAATTCTTCAGCTGTAACTGCGTCCTGATCAAAGCCTTCTATGTTTTCCTCATCACTTAAGTCATACGTTGGAGGTTGAGAGAAGTCTACCTCGACGTCATCTTCGTATTCACTTGGGTAAGGTTCTTCAGGCTCAAGGAATTCAGTTGCGGATGTGAGTTCATGACTAGGAGAGCTTGATTCAAGATCGTCACTACACATGGAATTAACTTCTTGGCTGTTCCGTCCAATTTTTCACAAGGCATATGCTGTGGAGGTTGTGCACTGTCCTCCTTGGCATCAATTTCGGACTTCTCAGCGGAATCCTTTATGGTTCTAGATTCCCATGGAGGTTCAGCATCTCCTAAATCTTCAACCACTTCCTCCTCTACAACTATCATGGCTTCCTCTACTCGTTCCAGTACAAAGCCATGCTCCTCATTGTCCACCAAGGTCTCTAATGTCTCCTTTATGCTACGCTCTTCTTTTGATTCTCCACATGCAGTCATGGGAGTACTTTGAGTTCTCAGATGTCGGGAAGCTATTAAATTTACTACCTCAGTTACGGCAGTAGTGAGTTCCAGTACGCTCTTTTCTATCTTTGCTTGCCCTTGAAGAAGAACATGAAGTTTGTAATTCACTGGAGGTTGGGGTAGGTGTGAGGTTTCATTGGTTGGGGAGAGGGTTCAAAATAAGAATGTGGTGGTTCTTGGGAGTAATTGGATTGGGATTGTGGTGGATAAGGGTCATATGGTGGTGAATGGTGAAAAGGAACTTGTGAGTGTGGTGGTTCAAATCTACGTTGAAAGGATAGTCTATAAGCACATGGTGGGGCTTGTTGGTGATTACAAAGAGATCCACTATATCTATCAGCTTGGTATGCATTATAGAGTGGTCCTTTCCCATGATATCTTGGAGGGTGTTGTTGCCTAAAGGGTTGATCAGATCCTCTTGGCTCCATCCATCTTTGATTGCTCTGACCTTGATGCATGTTCCTGTTGTAACTTCCGTTCCCTTCAACAATATTAGAACCAAACTCAAAGCGAGAGGGGTGAGAATTCATAGTAGCTAATAAAAATAAAAAGGGAAAAACAAAAACAAATAAACAAATAAAAGAAAAATATTTACAATAACCAATAATAAGGCACACGTTTGCAGTTTCCCGGCAACGGCGCCATTTTGAAGAGAGAACTTTTGCGTGGTCTAGAATTCAGAATAAATTCCCGTTGTAAGTATAGCTTCTAAACCAACAAAATTCCTTTCTTACAAACGTTTTGGTTGTCACAAGTAACAAACCCCTTAAAACTTGATAACCGAAGTATTTAAACCTCGAGTCGTCTTCTCAAGGAACTGCAGGGAGGTATGTTCTTATTATTGGTTATGAGTTTTGTAAACTGGGGTTTTAAAGGTAAGGAACAAGTAATTTAAATGACAAATAAAATAAATAAATAACTGTAAAATAAACTCTTGGCACAGTATGAAAATTCGAAAGTCCTATCCTAGTTACCTCCTATGAGAATGGAAGTTAATCCCACTTAGTTAACCCTTATGAAGGCAAGGGAAAGTCAAGTGAGCTAATCAGTTAGATTCCCAAATCCTAACCAACTCCTAAGGAAAGACTAGAGTTAGTGGAAAACCAGTCGATTTAGCCGACATAACAACCAATCACGGATAGTTGATAACTCAAGAGCTTCCAGTTAATCAATTAAAGCCAATAACATAAAAAGCTAAATAAGAATCTTAGATCTGAAATACCTCAATTGTATTAATAAGAGAAAACCAATGTAAACATAAAGAGTTCATAAACCAATCTGGCAACATAAGTAATTAAAGGATAGCATTAAAATATCTGAAAGTAAAAGAGAAATATAAAGTAAAAGGAATATTGAACCTGATGAAGAGTTGAAATTCTAAATCCTTTAAGAGGAAATTCTAATCCTAAAACCTAAGAGAGAGGAGAGAACCTCTCCCTCTAAAAACTACATCTAAACTCTGAAAAGTGAATAATTGAAGACATGATTATGAATGGATGCATTCTCCCACTTCATAACCTCTAATATGTGCCTTCTGGACTTGGATCTGGGCCAAAAATGGCTTCAGAAATCGCTAGGAGCATTTTTTGTAATTTCTGGTGCGTGGCGTCTGTCACGCGTCCGCGTGGGTCACGCGGTCGCGTCATCTGGAGTTTTCCTTATCACGCGTTCGCTTCGGTCATGCATCCGCGTCATCTGTGTTCTGCTTAAGGCGTGCGTCTGCGTCAGTCACACGTTCGCGTCGCTGCCTTTTGCGCTGGACATGCGGCCGCGTCGTCCATGTATTCGCGTCACTGCCAGTTTCTTTAAAAACTCTATTTTGTGCTTTCCTTCCATTTTTGTATGTTTCCTTTCCATCCTTTAAGTCATTCCTGCTTTAGAAGATCTGAAACTACTCAACACACAAATCACAGCATCGAACGGTAATAAAGAGTAATTAAAATAATTATTTTTAAAGCATAGGAAACATGTTTTTCACATATATCACATAATAAGGAAGGAAAAGTAAAACCATGCAATTTACATGAATAAGTGGGTGAAGAGTTGAATAATTCATTTAAATTGGGCACAATATATATCATAAAATATGGGTTTATCAAGCAGCTATGGCAAATTATATATCATTGCGAAGCCCCAGATATTAGCTTTCCAACGCAACTGGAACTGCCTCATTTGGACTTTGTAACTCAAGTTATAGTCGATTTAGTACCAAGAGGTCAGGCTGGACAGCTTTAGCAATTCCTTCAATTTCTTGTATTCCTTCCACTTTTGCATGCTTCCTTTCCATTCTCTAAACCATTCCTGCCCTGTAAACCCTGAAATCACTTAACACACATATCAAGGCATCGAATTGTAATAAGAGAGGATTAAAGATAGCAAATTTAAGGCCAAAGAAGCATGTTTTCAATCATAGCACCAAATCAGGAAGGAAAAATGTAAAACATGCGAATTCTATGAATGAGTATGAGAATAGTGGATAAACTCCACTCAATTAAGTACAAGATGTATCACGAAATAGGGGTGCATCAACCATAAACCCTCAACCCCAAACCATAAACCCCTAAACCTTAAACCCTACACCATAAACCTTAAATCACAAGCCCTAAAGCCTATACCCTAAACCATAAACCATAAACCCTAAACCATAAACAATAAAGACTAAACCACAAACCCTCAAGCCTAAACCCTAAACACTAAACCATAAACCCTAAACCACAAACCCTTAAGCCCAAACGCTAAACCATAAACCCTAAACCCTTAATCCTAAACCCCCAACCCTAAAGCCTAAACCACAAGCCCTAAAGCCTAAACCCTAAACCACAAACACTAAAGCCTAAACCATAAACTATAAACCCTAAACACTAAACCATAAACCCTCAACCCCAAACCATAAATCCTAAACCCTAAACCATACACCCTAAACCCTAAACCACAAACCCTAAAGCCTAAAGCCTAAATCGTAAACCCTCAACCCCAAACCATAAACCCTAGACACTAAACCTTACACACTAAACAATAAACCACAAACCCTAAACCTAAACTCTAAACTATAAACCCTAAACCCTAAACCATAAAACCTTAAGCCCAATCCATAAACCCTAAACCCTACACCCTAAACCAAAAACCACAAATCCTAAACCCTAAACCGTAAACCCTTAACCATTATCCATAAACCCTAAACCCTAAACCTTAACCCTAAAACACATCCCCTATACCCTAAACCATAAACCCTCAACCCTAAAGCCTAAATTCTAAACCCTAAACCATAAACTCCGAACCCTCAACCATAAACCCTAAACCCTAAACCACAAACCCTAAACCAGAAACACTAAACCGTAAACCATAAACCTCCCAAACCCTAAAGCCTTAAGCCTAAACTCTAAATCCTAAACACAAAACCACAAACACTAAACCCTAAACCCTAAACCCTAAACCATAAACTCTCAACCCCAAACCATAAACCCTAAACCCTACAACATAAACCCTAAACCGCAAACCCTATAAGATAAACCATAAACCCTAAACCATAAAGCCTAAACCTTGAACCACAAACCCTAAAGCCTAAACCCTAAACCATAAACCCTAAACCCTAAACCCTAAACCCTAAACCCTAAAACTTAAATTCTACACCCTAAATCCCAAACCACAAACCTTAAACTATAAGCCCTAAACCCTAAACCATAAACCCTCAACACCAAACCATAAACCGTAAACCCTAAAGACTACACCATAAACCATAAACCACAAACCCTAAAGCCTAAATTTTAAACCATAAATCCTCAACCCCAAACCATAAACCCTAAACCCTAAACCCTACACACTAAACCCTAAACCATAAATCCTAAATCACAAACCCTAAAGCCAAAACACTAAACCCTAAACCCTAAACCCTAAACACTAAACCACAAACTCTATAGGCCAAACAATAAACCCTAAACCAAAAATCCTAAACACTAAACCCTACAGCCTAAACCCTAAACCCTAAATCCTAAACTACAAACACTAAAGCCTAAACCTTAAACTATAAATACTAAACCCTAAACCGTAAACCCTCAACCCCAAACCATAAACCCTAAACCCTAAACCCTATACCATAAACCCTAAACCACAAATCCTAAAGCCTAAACCCTAAACACCAAACCATAAACCCAAAACCACAAACACTAAAGCCCAAACACTAAACCCTAAACCCCAAACATGAAAGCCTAAACCCCAAATCCTAAAGCCTAAACCCTAAACCACAAACACTAAAGCCTAAACCATAAATAAACTATAAACCCTAAACACTAAACCATAAACCTCAACCCTAAACCATAAACCCTAAACCCTAAACCAAACACCCTAAACCTTAAACCCTAAACACTAAAGCCTAAACATTAACCGTAAACCCTCAATTCCAAACCATAAACCCTAAACACTAAACCTTACACCCTAAACGCTAAACCACACCCTAAAGCTTAAACCCTAAACTATAAACCCTAAATCCTAAACCATAAACCCTCAAGCACAAACCATAAACCCTAAACCCTACACCCTAATCCCTAAACCACAAACCCTAAAACCTAAACCATAAACCCTCAACCCTTATCCATGAACTCTAAACCCTAAACCTTAACCCTAAAATACATCCCCTAACCCTAAACCAAAAACCCTCAACCCTAAAGACTAAACCCTAAACCCTAAACCATAAACTCCAAACCCTCAACCATAAACCACAAACCCTAAATAGGAAACACTAAACCGTAAACCCTAAACCTGCCAAACCCTAAAGCCTAAACCCTAAAACCTAAAGCCTAAATACAAAACCACAAACATTAAAGCCTAAACCCTAAACTCTAAACCATAAACCCTAAACCCTAAACCCTCAACCCCAAACCATAAATCATAAACCATAAACTGAAAACTCTAAATCCTAAACAATAAACCATAAACCCTAAAGCCTCAACCACAAACTATAATCCCTAAACCCTACACCCTAAACCATAAACCACAAATCCTAAAGCCTAAACCCTAAACCCTAAACCATAAACCCTCAACACCAAACCATAAACACTAAACCGTAAAGCCTACACCATAAACCCTAAACCACAAACCCTAAAGCCTAAACTTTAAACCATAAACCCTAAACCACAAACCATAAACCCTAAACCCTGAACCCTACACACTAAACCATAAACCCTAAACCACAAATACTAAAGCCAAAACAATAAACCCTAAACCCTAAAGCCTAAACCCTAAACCACAAACTCTAAACCCCAAACCATAAATCCTAAACCCCAAACCCTAAGGCCTAAACCCTAAACCACAAACACAAATGCCGAAACCATAAACTATAAACCCTAAACACGAAACCATAAACCTTCAACCCCAAACCACAAACCCTAAACCCTAAACCCTACACACTAAACCATAAACAACAAACCTTAAACCATAAACCCTAAACCATAAACCCTCGACAACAAAGCATAAATCCTAAACACTAAACCCTACACCCTAAACCATAAACCAAAAACCCTAAAGCCTAAACCCTAAACTATAAACCCTAACCCCAAACCATAAACACTCAACCCCAAACCATAAACCCTAAACCCTAAACGCTACACCATAAACCCTAAACCACAAACCCTAAACCCTAACCCATAAACCCTAAACCCTGAACCCTACACCCTAATTCGTAAAACACAAACCTTAAAGCCTAAACCATAAACACTAAATAATAAATCCTAAACCCTAAAACATAAACACTCAACCCCAAACCATAAACCCTAAACCCCTAAACCCTACACCCTAAACACTAAACTGCAAACCATAAAACATAAACCCTAAACCCTAAACGATAAACCCTCAACCCCAAAACATAAATCCTAAACCCGAAACCATACACCGTAAACAATAAACCCTAAACCCTAAACCCTAAACCCTAAATACTAAACCCTAAACCCTAAACCTTAAAACATAAACCGCAAAACCTAAAGCCTAAAGCCTAAACCCTATACAACAAACACTAAAGCCTAAAGCCTAAACCATATACCACAAACACTGAAGCCTAAATCCTAAACTATAAACCCTAAACCCTAAACCATAAACCCTCAACCCCAAACCACAAACCTAAACATTAAACCCGACACCACAAACCCTAAAGCGTAAATCCTAAACCATAAACCCTCAACCCCAAACCATAAACTCTAAACCCTACACCTTAAACCCTAAACTATAAACCCTAAAGCCTAAACCCTAAACCATAAACCCTCAACTCCAAACGATAAACACTAAACCCTACACCCTAAACCATAAACCACAAACCCTAAAGCCTAAACCCTAAACTATATACCCTAAATCCTAAACCATAAACCCTTAACCCCAAACCATAAACCCTAAACCCTACACCCTAAACCCTAAACCACAAACCCTAAACCCTAAACCCTAAACCAAAAACACTCAACCTCAAACCATAAACCCTAAAGCCTAAACGCCAAACCATAAACCTTAAGGCCTAAACCCCAAACCCTAAACACTAAATCCTAAATCTGAAACCCTAGACCCTTAACCCTAAACCATAAACCCTAAAGCCTAAACCCTAAATCACAACCCCTAAACACCTAACCATAAATCCTCACCCCTAAACCCTAAACCCGAAATCCTAAACAATAAACTCCAAACCTTAAGCCCAAACCCCAAACACTAAACCCCAACGCTAAACCCTAAATCCCTATACCCTAAACCCTAAACCACAAACCCAAAATGCTAAACCCTAAAGCCTAAACCCTAAACTCTAAACCCCAAACCCTAAAGCCTAAAGCCTAAACCCTAAAGCCTAAACCTTAAACCACAAATACGAAAGCCTAAACCCTAAATCCTAAACCCTAAATCCCAAATCCTAAATCCTAAACCTAAACTATAAACCCTAAACATTAAACCATAAACCCTCAACCCCAAACCCCAAACCATAAACCCTAAACCATAAACCCTACACCCTAAACCCTAAAGCTTAAACCCTAAAGCATAAACTCTCAACCCCAAACCATAAACACTAAACACTAAACCCTACATCCTTAACCCTAAACAACAAACCCAAAAGCCTAAAGACTAAACCCTAAATCCTAAACCCTAAACCACAAACCCTAAAGCCCAAACACTAAATCCTAAACCATAAACCATAAAACCTAAATGCTAAACCCTAAACACTAAACTCTAAACCCTAAACCCTAAACCCAAAACACTAAACCATAAACCCTAAACCCTAAAGCCTAAACACTATACCATAAACACTAAAGCCTAACTCCTAAACTATAAACCCTAAACCCTAAACTATAACCCCTCAACCCCAAACCACAAACCTAAACCCTAAACCCTACACCAAAAACCCTAAAGCCTAAATCCTAAACCATATACCCTCAACCTCAAACCATAAATCCTAAACCATAAACCCTACACCTTAAACCCTAAACCACAAATCCTAAAGCCAATACCCTAAATCATAAACCCTTAATCCCAAACCATAAACCCTAAACCCTACACCCTAAACCATAAACCACAAACCCTAAACCCTGAACCATAAACCCTCAACCTAAACCATAAACCCTAAACCTTACACCCTAAACCCTAAACCACAAAGCCTAAACCCTAAATCCTAAACCGTAAACCCTCAACCCCGAACCATAAACCCTAAAACCTAAAGCCTAAACCCCAAACCATCAACCTTAAGGCCTAAACCCCAAACCCTAAATACTAAATCCTAAATCCTAGACCCTAAATCGTAAACCATAAACCCCCACCCCTAAACCCTAAACCCTAAACCCTAAATCCTAAACCATAAACTCCAAATCCGAAGCCCAAACCCCAAAGACTAAACCCTTACCCTAAACTCTAAACCCATAAACCATAAACCACAAACCCTAAAGCCTAAACCATAAACCCTAAATCCCAAACCCTAAAGCCTTTGCCTAAACCCTAAAGCATAAACTCTAAACCACAAACACTAAAGCCTAAACCCTAAACCACAAACCCTAAAGCCCAAACACTAAACCCTAAACCATAAACCCCAAAGCCTAAACACTAAACGCTAAAGCCTAAACCCTAAACCACAAACACTAAAGCCTAAACCATAAACTATAAATGCAAAACCCAAAACCAAAAACCCTCAACCCCAAACCTCAAACCCTAAACCCTAAATCCTATACCACAAACCCTAAAGCCTAAATGCTAAACCATAAACCCTCAACCCAAACCATAAACCCTAAACCCTAAACCCTACACCTTAAACCCTAAACCACAAACCATAAACCCTAAACCCTAAACAATAAACCCTAAACCCCAAACCATAAACCCTAAACCCTGCACCCTAAACCATAAACCACAAAGCCTAAAGCCTAAACCATAAACTATAAACCCTAAACCCTAAACCCTAAACCATAAACCCTTAACCCCAAACTATACACCCTAAACCCTACAGCCTAAACCCTAAACCACAAACCCTAAAGCCTAAATGCCAAACCATAAACCTTAAGGCCTAAACCACAAACCCTAAACACTAAACCCTAAATCCTAAACCCTAGACCCTAAACCCTAAACCATAAACCATAAAGCCTAAACCCTAAATCACAACCCCTAAACCCTAAACGATAAACTCCAAACCGTAAGCCTAAACCCCAAACACTATACCTTAAACCCTAAACCCTAAACCAGAAATCCCAAATCCTAAACCATAAAGCCTAAACCCTAAACCCTAAACCACAAACCCTAAAGACTAAACTCTAAACCCTAAACACTAAACCCTAAATCACAAACACTAAAGCCTAAATCCTAAACTATAAACCCTAAACACTAAACCTTAAACCACAAACCCTAAAGCCCAAACACTAAACACTAAACCCTAAACCCTAAACATTAAACTCTAAACCCTAAACCACAAACACTAAAGCCTAAACCCTAAACTATAAACCCTAAACACTAAACCCTAAACCATAAACCCTAAAGCCCAAACACTAAACCCTAAACCGTAAATCATAAATCTTAAACACTAAACACTAAACCCTAAACCCTAAAGCCTAAACTCTAAACCCCAAACGCTAAACCCTAAACCCTAAACCCTAAAGCCTAAACCCTAAACCACAAACACTAAAGCCTAAATCCTAAACTTTAAATCCTAAAACCTAATCCATAAACCTTCAACCCCAAACCACAAACCCTAAACCCTAACCCCTACACCACAAACCCTAAAGCCTAAATCCTAAGCCATAAAGCATCAACCCCAAACCATAAACCCTGAACCCTAAACCCTACACAATAAATCCTAAACCACAAACCCTAAAGCCTAAACTCTAAACAATAAACCCTCAACCCTAAACCATAAACCCTAAATCCTACACCCTAAACCATAAACCACAAACCCTAAAGCCTAAACCCTAAACTATAAATACTAAACCCTAAACCATAAACCCTCAGCCACAAATCATAAACCCTAAACCCTAAACCCTAAACCACAAACCCTAAAGTCTAAACCCTAAACCATAATCCCTCAACACCGAACAATAAACCCTAAACCCTAAAGCCTAAATGCCAATTTCAAAAGTTAAATAAAAAAAAATACTTAAATGCCAACTTGAAGATGCCCTTAGTATATATTACATTATGGAACACAAAAGAAATTTATAACAAATTGAAAATGAAAAAACATAAAAAGTACTACTAAACAGATACGGTAAGCAATAATAATTATAATAGCAGAAAGAAATTGCTTAGGTTGTAAATAGTAAATATACAAATCTAAAAAAAGCCAACCCTTATATCAAATGCATGGCTCTGGTTTTTCTTAAGTTGCTATGTACGTTAAATAAATGGTCCACACATATGCACAGGAACTATTCTGCAGTGGCTGCAGCAATTGTAAAGCAGCAATTATAAGAGCAATACCAAACCATTAGCAGACCAGCAACAAAAATAGTGACTGAATTAACGCTATATATCAATTAAAAATCCTAGAAAAGCAAAAGAAACATAGAAGTTATAAACAAAGGCAACTTCATCCGTGTTTATGAACCTGTAAATGGACTAGAGCAAATTTAAAAGTAATAAAATCAAAATAGAAAGATTGGTAGGCAAGTTATTATTCACAAATGCATTATTAGCAGCAATTGCTTCTTGATTAATATTATCATCATCCATAACTAAAATTAATAAATCATTCATTCACAAAATTAAAAACAGTAGTAGTACAAATTATCATTTAGCAACAAACATTATTACATTACGAAACAGCAACAAGTAATCCCTAATCACACTAAACCTGAAATTTTAACAGCAGCAAGTAATCCCTAGTCACACTAAACCTGAAATTTCAACAAACATTACAAAACAACAACAACTAATCCCTAGTCACACTGAACCTGAAATTTCAACAGCAGCAAGTACAGCAACATGTAATCCGTAATCACACGGAACCTGAAATTTTAACAGCAGCAAGTAATCCATAATCACACATTCACACTAAACCTGAAATTTCAACAAACATTACAAAACAGCAACAAGTAATCCTTAGTCACACTGAACCTGAAATTTCAACAACAGCAAGTAATCCCTAATCACACTAAACCTGAAATTTCAACAAACATTACAAAACAGCAACAAGTAATCCCTAATCCCTAAACAAAAATTTCAACAATGATTTGATTTTCAATTTTAGCAGCAACACAAAAATTTCGACAAAAATTTCAGGAAGTAAAGAAAGAGCAGCAGCACAAAATCAGCAAAAATTAGCAACACCAGGGGGCTGAGCGCTACTTCCCTTGCCACATGAAGCATGTCGCACACACTTAACACGGACCAGGGGGCTTGATGCGCACAATTAACACGACCATGGAAGCTTGGTGCGCAACACACAAGCAACACCAAAGCTCAGCTCTCCACATGAACCGATCTTGACCCTGAGAGCAACACATGGGCTGAAAAGTAATTGAAGTGGAATAATCACACCAAAGCTCAGCTCTCCACATGAACCGAGCTTAATCCTGGGAGTAACACATGGGCTGAAATTTCAGTTAAAAATCCAATTCAATTCAATTCTTCACCAAATTAAAAAGCCCACTCCAAATTCTAAAATCCAAAAATAGGAAGTGTATAAATAGAAGCTAGTTTGATTTAGAGATAACTTTTGAACTTTTACTTTTACCCTCATTTTAGAAATTTTAATTTCTGGTGAATTGTTACTTTGGATCTTGGAGAATTGGGAAGGAGAATTGAACTCTCTTCTTCCTTGTTCTTGCTTCTGCACTCTTTACTTCTTTTCTTGGATCTTGGGTGGAGAATTGAAGAAATTATGTTTCAATCTCACCTTGAGATCTCTTTGTTTATTTTTTTGCATAATTCTAGAAACCGTGATTTGAATCTAAATTCTGTTTACTGCTTTCCTCTACATCCTCTGTAATTTACTCTTCTATTTTCTTTTGCAATTGTTCTTGGGAGGATCAAGGAAGGAATTGAGATCTAGACTTGTTCTCTAGTCTCACCCAACCCCTGAGATCTTCAATTTATTTTTTAATTTCTGCAATTGAGCTACATTTACTTTCTGTTTTTAATTCTTCAAGCAATTTTACTCTTCTATTTGAGATCTGTTTCAATTCAAGTCATCTTTTAATTCCTCTGTTGATTGACGTTTATTGTCTTTTGTTTAAATTCTGCACTCCCAACTCTCGGATCCTTTTATGATTCAAGCCATTTACATTTCTTGCAATCTAAGTTTTAGCTATTTTCATTTCTTGCAATCTAAGTTTCTGTAATTTACATTACTTGCACTTTAAGATTTAGCTCTTTTAATTCTTCTGCACTTTAAATTCTTGTCAATTTTCCCTCTCCCATTTAATTTCATGCAATTTAGCTTCTGTTGGATACAAATCACTCAAATCAACTCTTGTTCGCTTGACTAAATCAACCACCTAACTAAAATTGCTCAATCCTTCAATCCCTGTGGGATCGACCTCACTCATGTGAGTTATTATTACTTGATGCGACCCGGTCCACTTGCCGGTGAGTTTAGGTGTTGGAATTTCAGTTCCAACCCATCAAGTTTTTGGCTCCGTTGTTGGGGATTGATTAGATTGACAATGACTAAGGAAGGTGGAGGTCTAGATCAAGCACTTTTTCTTTTCTGTTTCTTTACTTTTTGACTAACACACTAACTGTTTGAATTTTTGCTTAAACTAATTAAAACCTCACTTTAGCAATAGAGTGAAGTTTTCCTGGTTTTTCTGGTTTTGTGTGATTTTTATGATTGGTTTGTATGTCAGGGACAAGGGGAGCTATTCCCACCTTTTGTGAACAAGACGAAAGAACCCTCAGAAGATTAAGAAGAGAAGCAAGAGGGAAAAGTGTTGTTGGAGAGGAAGAATCAGAGGAAGAGTTCCAGGAAATGGAGGAACACTCAACTAACCCAACAAATCCACCAGCAGGAGCAGCCAACAACAACAACAATCCACCACAGAGAAGAGTTTTGGCTTCCTATACATTTGCAAATCCTAGACATTGTGGGAGTAGCATTCTTACCCCAAATGTTAATGCAAATAACTTTGAAATGAAGCCACAACTCATCACCTTGGTTCAAAACAACTACTCCTATGGAGGAGGACCACTTTAAGACCCAAACCAACACTTATCCACTTTTCTGAGGATTTGTGATACTGTCAAAACAAATGGTGTACATCCTGACATTTACAAGCTGCTGTTATTTCCATTTTTCCTCAGAGACAAAGCTACTCAATGGTTGGAATCCTTTCCAAGAGATAGCATCAACAACTAAGAAGATCTAGTGAGCAAGTTTCTTGCCAAATTTTACCCACCTCAGAGGATTATTAGGTTGAAGACTGAAGTACAAACATTCACACAGATGGATACTGAACCTCTCTATGAGGCATGGGAGAGATACAAGGCTCTAATTAGGAAGTGCCCTCCTAAAATATTCAATGAATGGGACATATTGCATAATTTTTATGAAGGCTTGACATTGAAAGCTTAGGAGGCTCTAGATCACTCAGCCGGGGGCTCTTTACAATTGATGAAAACTGCAGAGGAGGCCCAAAGTCTCATTGATATGGTGGCTAACAACTAATATTTCTTTGCTCACCAAAGACAACGCCAACCATCACAAAGGAAAGAAGTGATGGAGTTGGAAGGAGTGGACTCAATCCTAGCTCAAAACAAAATGATGCAGCAGCAAATTCAACAATAATTTGAGCAAATGGCTAAGAGGATTGATAGCCTCCAAGTTGCAGTAGTAAATACAAGCCAGCCATCAACCACATGGGGGCAAGGTGAAGAAGCTTGTGAAGATCAACAGCAAGAACAAGTGAATTACATGCACAATCAAGGCTCTGGACACAATGAGGTTTATGGTGACACTTACAACCCCTCCTGGAAGAACCACCCCAACCTCAGATGGGGAGACAATCATACTCAGACTCAACAGCCATGGCAAAGGAATTCAAACCAAAACAGTTGGAAAAACACAAACCACAACAACCAGCAGAATAATAATCAAAATACATACAGAAAACCCCAAAATAATTACCCCACCTCCAACCATCATCCAGCCAATAACCAAGCCACCAATCAAAACACTTACCATCAACCCTCAACATCTCACAACCAACCAATCTCACAAGACTCTCAGAGGATCACCAATTTGGAGCTCTTGATGGAGAAAATGATGAAGAACCAAAAACTTACAACTAAAAATCAAGAAGCTTCCATGAAAAATATGGAAAGGCAGATTGGACAGCTTTCTAAGCAGATTGCTATTGAGAGACCATCAAGCTCATTGCCAAGCGACACCATCTCTAATCCAAAAGAAGAGTGCAAAGCTATACAGCTAAGGAGTGGAAAGGTCTTGGTGAAAGATGAAGGAGCAACCAAGAAGCCAAAGGAAAATGACAAGAAGCAAGATGAAAAAGAGAAAGCCAATGACAAGAATGTAACAGCAAGCAAGCAAACTTCAAAGCAGGCTCAAGAAAAGGAGGAACAGCCACACAATTCAAAGAAAGCAATGAAAGAACCAACCAAGGATCACAGGCAGGGAGTGAACTTCTCACCTCCATTGCCATATCCCCAAAGGTTCAACAAGGAGACTAAGGACCAACACTCCTAAATTCCTTGAAGTTTTCAAGAAATTGGAGATAAACATTCCACTGGCTGAGGCATTAGAGCAAATGCCCCTATATGCCACGTTCTTGAAAGAGCTTCAACAAAAAGAGGAGTTGGCAAGAGAAGAAAACTATACTGCTCACTAAAGAGTGCAGAACATTAATCCAGAAAGAACTTCCCCCTAAACTTGGACCCTGGAAGTTTCTTTTTGCCTTGTACCATTGACAGCATGATCATCAATAAGGCGATGTGTGATTTAGGGGCGAGTATCAACCTAATACCCTCTTCTTTGGTGAAGAAGTTGTGCATAGAGGAAGTGAAAACAGTACAGATGTCTTTAGAATTAGTGGACAAGTCAGTAATATGTCCCAGGGGTGTGATTGAAAACCTTCTAGTTAAGGTGGACAAATTCATATTCCCTGCAGATTTTGTGGTCTTAGATTCAGATGAAGATGGAGATGATTCCATTATACTAGGAAGACCATTCTTGGCCACAGCAAGGGCCATTTTAGATGTGAAGCAAGGAGAGCTGACCCTCCAAATGCATGATGAAAGCATCACCTTGAATGTCTTCCCAGAAATACAACACATTGATGAAAAGAGAAACTACATGGAGACTGATAAAGGAAATTTGCAATGGAAGAAGAAAACAAATAAGACAATCATTGATTACCTTTCAGAGCAAGAAACAAACAACACAGCAGGGCAAAAAGAGAATGACACTGTGCAGAGTGATGTAGGAAAGCAAGAAGAAGCTGAAGTGTTAGCTACTGAGAAGGAAAGTCCTAAGATACAACCCATTGCCAAAAAGGAGGAAGGATCCACACACAGAAAGAAGAAAGGCAAAAAAAGGGTTAAAAAGGGGTGGAAGAACAAAAAGATCCCAACTGAGAGATTCCAAAAAGGGAATAAAGTATAGTTAATCTACCAACAACTAGGGGCAAGCCAACAAGCCGATGACTACTACACTGTCAGCAAAATACTCTCACTAGAGCATGTTGAAATTGAGCATCAAGGCACAAAAAGGAATATCACAGTGAGGGGAGACAAGCTGAGACACTACAGTCATCAACCACCCTAATGAGGGCCCAATGTCAAGCTAGTGACAATAAAAGAGCGCTCCATGGGAGGCAACCCATGATTTAAGATTTATGTTTGTTTTAAATTCAATAATCTACGATCATCCTAGCATGATTTTGAATTCCCATGAACATACTTGATAAACGCATGCATTGTTTTAAAGCATATGCCAGACTTCTAAGTTTGGTGTGCCCGAAAGCACACCAAATTAACTTTTCAAGCATTCTTAGACCATATGCTTAGTCAATTTTATGAAGTATATGACCAATATTAAATTGGTGTCTGCATATATATTGATTTTCAGAAGAATCATTTCCTGTTCATAGAATCAAAATCATGCATAGATGGATCATGCATTATTTCATTATATCTTATAATGAAGGTATCAATTGTGATGAATTGCTTGCATTTTACATTAATCTCTTAGCAAGAGATAAGTTTGGTGTTCACCAAACCTTTGTTCACTAATTAAGGGACACAATTGATTCTTTATGAATAAGAAGCATAATAAATAATCTAAGCACTCACCACTACATCACCGTGCTACATTTGTAACCTAGAGCTTATCATTTTGATTTAATTAGGAAAAAGAAGATTGAGATGGAGACAAGAAGAAGACACGGCTATGACAAGCCAAGAGAGAAGGGTCACATGTGCTTAGAGAGGTGTGCCTACCTTGGGAAACAAAATCTGCATGCTAGCCACCTTGGAGGTCGAACCTCATGCAACCAATGGGGAGAGAATCCCTGTCAATCCTCAATAGAACATGCAGGCCGTTCATCTCATGAAGTTACTATGTTGCTTAACTCAATCTTCACCCTTCATAAGTCATGACCGAATCCCTCTTCAAGTGTGTTTTTGTCCAAAGCTTTAATACCTTGCCTATAAATAGGTTGAGACATCTCTTGCATCACATATTCCTACAATCCCTCTTCACAATTATAAGCCTTCGTTCTACTTTGTGCATACCCAAAACACGTCCCATTCCCCACTCAACAACAACATTCCTTTCTTCATCCTCTTTGCATTACAAAGCCGTGCCTCAACCACCACAAGTTCACCCCTACTTCTCTGTTTTCTTTTCTAAACCCATGGCCTCATCAAGTTCAAGGAGAAGAAAAGGCAAGGAACCAATGGTGACCAAACCTCCAACCTATGATACAAGGAGATTTAGATCTCAGTTTCATGCAGGAAGATATCATAGGCTCATGAAAACAAAGCATATCATTTATGAGAAGGGCTTCGAGCTGAGGAAAGAAGAGTACCCCATCATGAGGCAAATTACTAGGGAGAGAAGGTGGGAGCTTCTATGCGATCCTTTCACTGACATTAGTGCAGTTATGATAAGGAAATTCTATGCAAACGCGATGAAAGAGAGCGAAGACAGTTCCCCTTACAAGAGTTATGTCAGAGGGGTTAAAGTGGATTTTAGTCCATCATCAATCACAAGGGCCTTGAAGCTGAGAACCATAACTTATGAAGAGTTTAGCTATGAAGCCAGACTGCAAGGGGAGAATGACCCCGATGAGATCTTACAAGGGATATGTTTGGAAGGCACAGACTGGAAAAGAGATTCAAAAGGAGTTCCAAGCCACTTGAAAAGAATAAATCTCACTCCTGAGGCCAAGGGGTGGTATGAGATAGTAAAAAGATCTATACTTCCCACTGGAAACACCTCAACTGTCATAATCAAGCGTGCACTCTTAGTATACTGTATCTTACATGGAGGAGAAATCAATCTGGCTCAACTTATAGCCGACAGTATCCAAGAGATGGCTGAAAGCACAAACAAGTCAAGTAGGCTTAGTCATCCAAGCACCATTCTAAGGCTATGCAACAAAGTTGGAGTGATATTTGAAGATGAGGATACAGAAAAAGTAAAAAAGGGGAAGGAAATCACAAAGAGAAGCATGGAAGGCATCACTGAAGAGGATGATCAAGAAGAAGAACCCCAAAGGAGAAGAAGACCACAAAGGGAGGTTGAGCAAACTCACGGTGCCATAGATATGAGTCAATTGCAAAGAGCTCTTGAGGAAATATCACAAAAAAATGTGAGAGCACAAGAGCAGTATTCAAGGCAACAAGAGCTATATTTGCAACAACAAGAGCAATATCTAGAGCACTAAGAGCAATATTTGAAGGATATAGAGCAAAATGAAGCTTGGCAGCGCAAAATGGAGGAGAGGCAAGAAAGCTGGCAGCTACAACTGATGGCTCAACAACAAAAATTCCAAACAAAGGTTCTTGAGGGGCAGAGAGAACAAACAATAAATCTCTAAGAGTTATATGATAAAATGTTCCTGACCCAAGCCAAATCTGGGGAATATATTCACAACTTGTATCAGTGGAAGAATGTGTATCATACTATTGGAGAAAATAGGCACATAGATAGAATAGAGTATGATGAAGACACTCAAGCAAAGTTGGATTATCTAACCCATTGCATGCCAGCGTTGGAGCCACAAATCAAGCCATATGAGCAATACCCGGAGTTAGTGAACCGTCAGAGAGCAAGAACTCAGAATAATTCAGACCGTATGTGATCTAGATTAGAAGAGACTGGACTCATAGGTTTGACAGACTCTGTCTGGGACAGAAGATGACCTGGCGAAGAAGCTCAGGACTACTCCAAGCTCTAGAAGAGAAAGAAGAAGAAGGGAGAATCAAGCAAAAATCAGGAACAAAACAATTAGAAGGTGGTGAAGTTCTTTCATAATTTCAAATTAAATAAGGAAGATGTATGTCTGAAACATGATATGCCTCCAATTGCTCTTTATTCTGCATTTTTGCTTGAGTAATTAGCTTGAAAGTGATATGCATAATAAGTGTCATCCCTCACTATCTTAGATTTTGTTTTGTTCCCCTGCTGCTTGAATAAAAGAAAAAATGGTTGATTTAGAAAAGTAATTGTTCAATGTTGCAAGAGTTAGAATGAAAGTTAGTGGTGGTATGTGTTTGATTAAATTGTTAGCTCACAAAATAAATGCTGCATAATGACATGTTCCTTGAAGCCTAAGCTAGTTTGCTGCTATAATCTTTCAATTAATTAAAGTCCCTTGAGAATGAATCAAAACAAAAAGAAAAAGAAAAAGAAAAACCAAGAATTGGCAAAGAAACAAACAATAAGGCTAGACACCAATAGCTTGGACCCTAGGACACATGCCTGTGGTGTTTTTGTACTAGGATATGCTTGGACAAGTAAGTTCTGAGGAGTATTTCAAAACTTGGCCACTTAGATCAACTATTTGGGATTGCCAACTGAAAGTCCACAATAAAGAGCAACCTAGCTACAAAACATTTAGTAATCCATAGAGATGCTGGGCATCAATGATCCTAGGAAGAAAATGTGAGCCGTGTGTCTGTGGTGAAGAAATGTTGAGCAAAACTAAGCCAAAGGCTGCTGCAACATTTGCCACCAAGCCTTCAATGAACAATAAGCTCTAAGCACAAATAAAGAAGGAAAAGCTAGCAAGGGATTAAGCAAAAAAAAAAAGTAAAGCATTATAGCAGCAACCTTAGTGAATCTTTGAGGAAACATATCTTATGTAACAGCAAGTAATAAATGAGCTATCATTGTCTGCATAAAATCCCATAAACCAAGTTCAACTATCTGCTAAATAAGAACATGCATACTTCTCTGTTTCAATTCATTTTCTCTTATAATTAGTGCTTTCTTGGGGACAAGCAAGTTTTAAGTTTGGTGTTGTGATGACAAGTCATCATATGCTAGCTTTTCAAGCAAATTTCACTTGTTTCATTAGTTTTTATGCACTTTCTTGCATTGTAAGTTAGTAATTTGGAGTGGAATTGCATGGTTTATTTGAATCAATCAACCACCCTTTAATTGGCACAAAATCATGAGGTTTAACCTTGAATTAATTGATTTTCAAATGAATTTTAAACCTTGTAAATTTGATGATACTTTGATTGGTTGTTATGATTATTTGTAGGTGAAGAAAAGAAAAAAAATAAGAAAAGCGTGGCCTAAGGAGCGTGCCCAAGGAAAACAAGAAGCGTAGCCATAAGAGGAGGAAAGCGTGGCACATACAAAGAGCAAGAGCCTAAAGCTCTTGCCAAGAGCCTAGAGCTTTCCACAAGAGCTTTACTTCAAAGGCCAAAGGCCAAGCAAGGGGAGAGCTAGGCTCTCCACAAGAACCGAGCGCTACATATCAAGGAGGGAGCAAGGCAAAATTTTCAAAGCTCAGCTCTCCCCAAGAGCTTTTTCGTGCTGGCCTCAAGGAAATTCAAGGAAAAAGACTTTGCCAATGCACTCCACAAGACTCGAACCCAAGGCCAAGGGGGGAGGATGAAGCGCTACCTTGCAAGAAAAACAAGCCAAAATTGGCTTGTTTTCATTCCATGGGAATCGAACCAAGGACCTCAAGGAAGCAAGAGAGAGTGCGCTACTTTGGTGCCAAGAAAGAGAAGCCAAGCAATGCTCTCCCTGGGTGTCGAACTTGGGACCTCACCAAAGACAAAGAGCAAGCTCAGCTCTTGCCAAGAGCTGAGCGCTACTTCCCTTGCCACATGAAGCATGTCACACACACTTGACACGGACCAGGGGGCTTGATGCGCACAATTGACACGACCATGGAAGCTTGGTGCGCAACACACAAGCAACACCAAAGCTCAGCTCTCCACATGAACCGAGCTTGACCCTGAGAGCAACACATGGGCTGAAAAGCAATTGAAGTGGAATAATCACACCAAAGCTCAGCTCTCCACATGAACCGAGCTTAATCCTGGGAGTAACACATGGGCTGAAATTTCAGTTAAAAATCCAATTCAATTCAATTCTTCACCAAATTAAAAAGCCCACTCCAAATTCTAAAATCCAAAAATAGGAAGTGTATAAATAGAAGCTAGTTTGATTTAGAGAGAACTTTTGAACTTTTACTTTTACCCTCATTTTAGAATTTTTAATTTCTGGTGAATTGTTACTTTGGATCTTGGAGAATTGGGAAGGAGAATTGATCTCTATTCTTCATTGTTCTTGTTTCTGCACTCTTTACTTCTTTTCTTGGATCTTGGGTGGAGAATTGAAGAAATTCTGTTTCAATCTCACATTGAGATCTCTTTGTTTATTTTTCTGCATAATTCTAGAAACTGTGATTTGAATCTAAATTCTGTTTACTGCTTTCCTCTACCTCTTCTGCAATTTACTCTTCTATTTTCTTTTGCAATTGTTCTTGGGAGGATCAAGGAAGAAATTGAGATCTAGACTTGTTCTCTAGTCTCACCCAACCCCTGAGATCTTCAATTTCTCTTTTAATTTTTGCAATTGAGCTGCATTTACTTTCTGTTTTAAATTCTTCAAGCAATTTTACTCTTCTGTTTGAGATCTGTTTCAATTCAAGTCATCTTTTATTCCTCTGTTGATTGACGTTTATTGTCTTTTGTTTAAATTCTGCACTCCCAACTCCCGGATCCTTTTATGATTCAAGCCATTTACATTTCTTGTAATCTAAGTTTCAGCTATTTTCATTTTTTGCAATCTAAGTTTCTGCAATTTACATTACTTGCACTTTAAGATTCAGCTCTTTTAATTCTTCTACACTTTAAATTCTTGTCAATTTTTCCTCTCCCTTTTAATTTCATGCAATTTAGCTTCTGTTGGATACAAATCACTTAAATCAACTCTTGTTCGCTTGACTAAATCAACCACCTAACTAAAATTGCTCAATCCTTCAATCCCTGTGGGATAGACCTCACTCATGTGAGTTATTATTACTTGATGCGACCCGATCCACTTGCCGGTGAGTTTAGGTGTTGGAATTTCGGTTCCAACCCATCACAGAGTATATTGATTCACGAATTGGTAGAGGGGTTTGGGGGGAGGGGGGAGTAAACGCAACGTTGGGCTTTTTTTTCCTAAAAAAATCAAAACAGCGCCGTTTATTTATCAAGAACCGGCGGGTTATCGGTCCGGTCCAACCAACCTGTTTCGGCCAGTTCGACTATTTTACAGCGATTTGCCAAAGGACGGTTATTAGAGGCGAATCGGACCATTTTTATCGCTGGTTTTCGATTTGACCGGTTTTACCGGCCGGTCCGGTCCGGTTTTCAGAACATTGGATAAAAGCCGCGGCAACCAATTTTCATGATACTCTCTATTTTTAAATAAGTAAATCAAAGTATAAAATCCGATTTCACCAAACACCCAAAAGGAAAAAAAAAAAAAATCCGATTTCACCAGAGACATTCTTGAATCCTAAACCCTCGGAGACGCTCTCCGGCCTCCGCTCCTCCTGTACTCGCCGCCTCCGCCGCTGCTTCTGCTCCTTCCCCTCACGTTCGCCTTCGTATTTGCTACGTTAGTGGTCGGTGGTGCTCCATCGTTGCCTGCGCTTCTGCTCTGTCGTCCTAATCCGCCATTCGCCCCTGCTTTTGCTCTGGCATTTCTTCCGCTTCCTCTCTGTCCT
The DNA here is from genome assembly GCF_003086295.3 of Arachis hypogaea. Classification (NCBI taxonomy): domain Eukaryota; kingdom Viridiplantae; phylum Streptophyta; class Magnoliopsida; order Fabales; family Fabaceae; genus Arachis; species Arachis hypogaea. The sequence goes on along the minus strand of NC_092054.1, from coordinate 64,879,322 downwards.
TCTGGTACATCTTCGCCCTCCATCTCCGTCACATCTCTTTCAAAATTAAAATTAGCATTTATTATGGCTGTTAGTTACCTGTTTGTCACTTCGTCTGTTATTCTATCAGTTTTAATAATTTGATAATTGATACTCTGTTATGGATGTTACTCGGTTGATGGTTGTAGATCGTGGCTACTGAATGATTCTGAGTTGGTTCGAGTTTTGGACTTTTTTCAGGACTTCTGAGAATGCGTCAAGAAATAGAACTTTTAATTGTTATGAGCAGGATGTCTGAGAATGCATCAGGTGTTTGATTAGTTTTCTCTGAGAAGTTCTCGTAACATTCCTTTCGTTCATTAGTATCCCTATGGACGAACCCTTGCTGCAACGCCTGTCCGAACTCGGCATTCAACTTGCCCACCGAACTCGTCCAAACAAGGATTTCATTGTCAAATCGCTTCGAGTAAGCATCATCCTCCCTCCCTACTCTCATTCTCTACGTGACATGCGTGCTTCAATTTTCTATTCTTTTTTGTTTCTTTTCTGTCCATTTTTTTCTTTTAAAATTCTTGCTTGGTTGATATTCCTTGTTTTTCGGAAGTGGAAGTCGATGCTATTACCATCAATTGTTTTTTAAGAAAGTCTCTTACCATGCTACCCTACTTTAAGAAACAAGTTGTTGAGACTACAGTAGTAATCAAAGTTAAGATGAGGAGTCTTTGTTATTTGGTTTGTTTATTTTATCTTATTTTAACTTTTTGCACTTGAACAGGAAGCTGTAAATGCTTTGTGTAAGTTAGAGCAGTCTCCTCAGCCGCAAAACGCTAAAGAAGCGCAGGCTGCTCAGAAACGAGAAGCTGCTTTGAAGCCGCTGGTGGATTCTCTTTGTTGTGGTCTGCTTCGACATCCTGATAAAGATGTTCGGCTTTTGGTTGCTATTTGTGTCACGGAAATTTTTAGAGTCAAAGCACCAGAACCACCTTTTGAAGACAAGTATTTAAGGGTACTCATTTTGCATAAAATAATTAAATACGTGCATATTAATATTATTATTATTATTATTATTATTATTATTATTATTATTATTAAGGCTTGGGTTGTTTGTTTTTGTGTTTGCATAGGGGATCCCTTATCCCCAATTTGTATTATTATTATTATTATTATTATTATTATTATTATTTCAGGCTTGAGTTGTATTCGCTCTTTTGTGCTGATTGGAAATGTATTTCTCATTCAATTTCAGGAGGTTTTTAAACTCATTGTTAATTCGTTTGCGGATCTTGCTGATATTGCAAGCCCATACTTCTCAAAGAGGGTTAAACTATTGGACACTGTGGCTCAATTAAGGTGTTGTGTGATAATGCTGGAGATTGACTGCGTAGATTTGGTTCTTGAGATGTTCAATATTTTCTTCTCTGTTGTGAGGTTGAGATCTACCTTTCCTTTCATCCTCTTTTTACTTGGCTGTTTTATTGGATTACATTGCACGCGATTCAATTTTGTTATAACTTAGGTCTTGTTATATTGTCATGTATTATCCACGTTAACATTATCATATAGTGATAGGAAGCAGTGGTTGGGAGTTTTGTAGTTCTTGACCTTTGTTGCTTTTCCTGTGCAGCATCCACTACTTTAATAATTAAAAGAAACTTTATGTGTATCTATATTATTAATTATAATTGAAGAGTTAATGACACTTAATCTACTTCATCCCTTTTTGCAGCGATGATAGCCATGATAGTTTGATTTATTCCATGTCTTCTATAATGCTAAACTTATTGAATGAGAGTGAGGAGGCTTCTCAGCAACTGTTGGAAGTGATTTTGCGAAATCTTATAAAGGGGAAAAAGGTAAGATATTTTTTTATGTTCATGCCTAGCTTCTATTGATGCTTTATTTGGTTGCATACTTGAGCAAATTTTTAAGGAGTACTAACTAGCAGTGTGCTTGAATTTCCATTCAATTGTTTTGTTGCTAGTGATGCTTTCACAGTTTCTCATAGATGAATTCAAGCATTAACATCAGTTGAAGTAGCTTCTATTAAGGCTTCATTGAATACATGGGTTGTAAAGTTGGGCAAAATTCATCATTGAGTAGTTGGACAAAGCATCAGTGTAACTATGGCTCCGTTTGGTTGATGTATAGGATGAGACAGACACAAAGACACAGACATTAAAGACATAGACATAAAATATTTGTGTCTATGTATTGTGTTTGGTAAAAATAATGAACAAGACGCAAATATTTGAAAAAGACTGAATTACCCTTCATTTAACCACAATTTTATCAACACCACTACACACCCATCACCTCAAATGCTACATATGTCATTACAATTAAATTTTTATTTCTTTTCGTATTTTTTCCTTCTAATATCATCTCAAATTATCATTCAAATATTAAATATACAGTTTTTTTTTTTTAAAAATAGAAAACCAAAGCCTAAAATTTATCAAAGATTAATTAAAATTTAAATAAATAAAAAGTTAAATGTATAATTTTTTTTTTGAAAAAAATGGGAGAACAAATTTGGTTGTAAAATCTAAAAGAGAAAGTAAAAAAAGAAATATTTGAAGAGATAAGAGGATAAATTTTGAAAATTTAAAAATTGAATAAGGGTAAAAGAGTAAAAAATTAGTGTCTCATAAGTTGTGTCTCAGTGTCTCATCAAATTGGAGGTACACAAATTTAGTGTCTCTGTGTCCATCCGTGTCCTCCCGTGTCCATAAAAAATTTGTGTCTCACCAAACCAAACAGCAGACATGTGTCACAATGAGACATGGACATCAACCAAACACTACCTATAATATCAGTAATAGTTATTGAATACTTTATGCCGGATGTCCACCTTAATTGCTGGGTATAATGGCTCTTAATTATAGAGTACAAGTGCATAAGACATTTCTTTCTTTATTTTTTCATCCAAAAAGACATTTATCTTGAATTAAATGAAAGATAGCTTGTTTCATAATCTCACTTGGCTGTAACTTACCCAACAACAGGATGCAACTTCTGCTGCTTATCAACTAGCTGCATCAGTCATCAAAAGTTGTGCAGAAGAGGATGCACTGAACTCCCTAGTTTGTAGGTATCTTATATCCTGTATACATGCCCGAGATGCTATGGTCAGTGAGCTTAAAGAATCATATCATGAAATCATATTCAAGGTTTTTCAATGTGCACCTCAAATGCTAGTTGCTGTCATCCCAAGCTTAATTGAGGAATTGTTGGTATATCCACTTCAACCATTTTGACACTATTTATTTTCTTCATATGAATTGATGAATTGATGCACCCCTCCCCCCCCCCCCCCCCCCTCCTCTCTTGAAAAACAATTCTTCAACCCACTTCATAGGCTGATCAGGTTGATGTTCGGATAAAATCTGTTAATTTGGTTGGCAAGCTTTTTGCATTCTCTGAGGAGCTTGTTGCACAGAAGTATCACGATCTTTTTGTGGAGTTTTTGGAAAGATTTTCTGATAAATCTGTGGATGTAAGGATTAGTGCTCTACAGTGTTCGAAAGCTATTTATGTGGCCAAACCTTATGGGACAGAATCAGATGAAATTATCTGTAAGCTGCATGACATATGTTTGTTCTTGATATTTTTTACTTATCATTGTGATAAAGCAGTTTTGTTCGATGTACATGAAATTAACTTATGATAACTCTTCAACCAAGCAGCTGCTGTTGAAGACCGGTTGCTGGACTTTGATGACCGAGTGAGAATGCAGGCAGTTCTTGTTGCCTGTGATATTTCCAGGTCAAACCTGAAACTCGTTCCATCCAAACTAATATCTCAAGCCACTGAAAGACTTCGGGATAAAAAGGCATGTGCTATTGAATACTTTTTCTTGCTGAAGAACAAATATAGGAATCCTGACTGGTACAAATGCTTTTCCAGATATCCGTCAGAAAGAGGGCCTTGAAGAAGATGATTGAAGTGTATCAAGATTACTGCACGGAATGTTGGAAAGGCAGCATGACAATTAGCGACCACTTTGAGAAGATTCCATGTAAAATTATGTTGCTTTGCTATGATAAAGATTGCAAGGAATTTGGGTGAGCTTAAGTACACTAGCTTGCTAATTAAATAAGAACAAATAGAGTTTGTCAAATATAAATGTTTATTTTATATATTCAGGTCACAGAACATGGAATTTGTTTTTGCTGATGATTTGTTTCCTGAGAACCTTCCTGTAGAGGAGAGGACAAAGCACTGGATGCACATGTTTTCACTTTTTAGTTCTCAACATGAAAAAGCTCTGCTTACTATTTTGACTCAAAAGAGAAGGTAGTAACCAATGCACTATGGTGAACAGGATGAAGATGCAGTATTACTTACAAGTTGTTCTTGTTTTCAGGCTACAAAATGAAATGAAAAATTATCTGGCTATGAGGAAGAAATTGAAGGTACAAATATTGAATTACATTTACAATGATTGAATGTGAGGCATGCCTTTAGCCTTGTTTCCTTTTACTTTTGGTGTTTAGAAATAGGTAGAATACAAAGTTGTGAACATACCAGTGGTGGAAAGTAATATACAAGCATTGAAAGCAAGTTAATAAGTAACAATTGTGGAGTAGATGCTTCCGGTTTGTAATTGCTGAGTGACACATCTGGGTGTGGAAAATAAGTAGCTTCTAATACAAATGTATCTAAGATAATGATGAGGATAGTTACGAAGCTTGAATTCGTTGTGTACTTTTGTGTGACATAATGGAGCAAGAATGAAGGTTACCTAGCCAATAGCAATGTCTTGATCATTATTTGGCCGATATGCTGTTTACATGCTTTAGATTGAATTACCTCCTATGCACTGATGTGATGTCTATCATACATTCCAGTTAATGAAGCCCTATTGCAGTTTTTCCTTTTTGATAAAAGAATATCGTTAATGTAGAGAGGAATAATACAAGATGTAAGGATAAGATACCTTTCTTACAAGAGAGAAAAAGGAAGCTATCAATGAAGTGTAGCTTTTCTATCTCTCAACATGTTTGTTGGGGGTTGTCCTTTGAAATCATTATCAGCTTTACATCAAAATAAGGCTAAACATTGAATCTCATCCAATGAAATTCGCTTGTCCAAAAATGTATAATTGAAGGTGTGAATTTGGCTCTAACGAAATGCTCCATTCCGTGGTGTATACTATGCATTGCCACAGATTTTGCCAACTCCCACCAAAGCTACCAACCAAAGTATCCCATAAAAAGTTAGGCATAAGACACACGAAAAGCAGATAAAATTTTGATTTTAAATTTCCCACTCTACATTAGGGGAGAAGCTATGTGTTCAAATTGTCATTGCTATTAATTTTATTGAACACAATTTTCCAGATGAAGGAGTTGATTTAGAGGGAGTTGTGAACTTCTAGATGGATTTATCAAGGTTGAAAGAGGCTTAGATTTAAATAGTAAGGAACTTCAAATACGATTTACAACTATACAAGCCAGGTGATTCAATAGAAGACACCTTTTATCATGGAGGACAAAGGAACATTATCATGGAGAAAAGAATGAATAATTTAGTGGACTCTATCATGTATGTTGTGAAAAGGGTAGATGTCCTAACAATACGTAGAATCCTATTTAGTATAGAAGTTTTGGATTGGGAGTTTCACAAGGAAGATAGGTGATAAGGAGTTTAACAACAATGAGAAAAGCTTAGAATAAAAGGAGTCTTATATTCAATGGTCTTCCAAAATGTTAAAATGTGAACCATCACCCATGATAAGCAAAGGTTTGAAGGTAGCATAACCTTGAGTAATGAACTTTTAGAGGGTAGAAATTGTATGGATAGTAGAATTAGCATCCCTTACCATTCTTTTCCAATTCATACCTACTCCATAAAACATGATGCGATATATGTGAGGCTCTCAAGGAAATTGCCGTAGACATTCCACTGTCAATATAGTGTTCCTAGACACTAGATTGTCAATATTCAAGCCTCCTTTTGTGGCCTACAACAAATCTCCGAAGCCAAGTTCCCAACTCTTGTACCCAAAGAACCCCCAACAAGAATCTTAATGTATTATTTGTTTGGGGATTTGGGTAATGCATTAAGCAGATTAATTATCGAACAAAAATTATGGGTGTCTATTTTGGTGCATGTCCAAATTTCTCCCTGAATGTAGTGTAATAATAATAAAAAAGCATCTCGCATTGTAGGGTCTGGGGAAGGACTGCACCTAAAGCGAAATACTATTGCTGGATTATTTTTGGTTTTCTTGGGATCCTTTATTTTCATTTTTTAGTAGATATGCTTACATTTTATAGTCCATAAGTTGTTTTCAAAATTTTGTTAAGAAATGTTGTTTTGCTCATACATTTTCTTAAATAATATTTTATTGCATATTTCTCTTTTTCGGGTGTAGTTATATTAAGTACCACATTAGAAAAGGTTAAAGTACAAATGGATTGAACAAAGATATGTTCTATGATAGGGTATTGTGACGACATTTGATCTATGCAGTTGATCTTGCCTAGTAGCCGAATGCTTTGTTGTTGATAGTTAATACTTTAGGACTTAAATGATTGATGTCATAATGCTTGAGACAGCTCCTATGCTTTCAGATCATAATTGTTATTCGGGAAATAATAGATCTTTTATTCTTTTTAACATATTTTCAGGGAGTTGGTTCTGAAGACCTACATAAGAAGATTGAAGATATTCTTGCAGAAATGGCTGAATCCTTCCCGGATTGTCACAAGGCTAAAGAGGGCTTTCGCAGTTTAAACTTGACTAAAGATAATAAGTTGTTTAAATCAATTGAACAACTATTGGAGAAACAGACTTTCATAGTTAGACAAGCCAACCAAGTATGTTTTCTAGTTTATCCTATTACAGTTCTTGGTTAACATTATTTAGTTTATTTTTTTATAACAAAAGAAAGAATTTCATTAAGGTATTGAGTGAACAATACAAAGGAGCGGAGGAAAGGAGTTCCTCCCAAACCAAAGGAAATACAAATTAAAGGAAAACACACACAGAGACAAACTTTAATGAACTGCAGCTTTATAATCTCTCATCATATCTGAGAGGGAAAGTCCTTTTGCAAAACCATATGCTTTATGCCATATAGATGCTAAACACCTAATTTTATCCCAAACTACTACTTTCCTAAGAATCTGTCATTAGAAGTGTGTAGATTACCTATCATATGAGGGTGTTTATTAGTCTTTGGGTGCAAAAGAAGGGGAAAGAGGTATATACAAGATAGCAAAGCGTTGAGAAAAAAGGACGAGAGAGTTGGATTAAGTTAAGTGCATTAAGGACAAGAATGGTGAGATTTTGGTCACATATGCTTTAACAAAAAGTGGAAGAGCTACTTTCACAAGTTATTTAATGAATGACATGAGATTTTTCCGTGTTTTGGTCGTTAACATATGAGGGAAGAAGACCAAAACTTTAATTATTAGGAGATTTGAAGAAAAGAGGTGCTAAGACGGATGAAGAAAAGTAGGATAGTAGGCCTAGGAAATATTTGAACGAGTTGCTCAAAAAATCTGTTGATTTTGAACCACAGGATGGATAGTTGTCATAGGTGATGAATTGATTTCTTACCAATGTCACTCTATTTTTGTTCGTCTATAATGATTGATAAATCCACAAATCTCAATTGTATTTCTCAAATGGTATCTTTTTCTTCTTCTCCTATTCGATTGTATTTCCTTGGAAACTTAGGGAAGTGCTTTGTAAACATACGTATAAAAAGAACTTATTTCATTTAGCTTCTTTATGCCCACTATAACTAGTTATTTCGGTTTTCTACTAGCGGCTTTTAGCATAACCTCAGCTCTTTTTATCGGTTTGAGTAAGATACGACTTATTTGATTTTCAAATCAAACTTTTCAATGAGATTTTAAAGTCTAAGAAGATGCCAAACGAGTGGAGGAAGAGTATTTAGTTCCTATCTACAAGGATAAGGATGATAACAACATTATGGAAACTACAGAGGGATTAAGCTCATAAGTCATACCATGAAGTTATGGGAGACAATTATAGAACGAAGATTGAGACAGGAGACACAAGTTCTTGAGGATTAGTTTTGTCCAAGTTCAAGGTGGTGTAACAAAGGAATTTCCCATTGGTGTAGAACTACATCAAGGGTTATGTCTTAATTCATATCTTTTAATATTGGTTTTGGAAGTGCTTACCGAGCATATCCAAGAGCCTGTACAATGGTGTATATTTTTTGTCGACGACATTATTCTAATCAAAGGAAAATTTAAGTCAGAAGCTATATTTGTTCAGAGAAGTTTTAGAGGTGTATGGTTTGCACATAAGGCATAGTTAAGGGAATATATGGAATATAAGGAATATAAGTACGGGATGATGAGGGAAAACACCAACAAAAAAGTGAAACTTTGAAAAAGCACCCTACCACAAATAAAGAGATTTAAGTATCTTGGGTGTATTACATAGGACAATGGAAAAATTGAGGATGTAAAACATAAGATTCAAGCTGGTTGGTTAAAGTGGTCTCTTGTTTTACCTTTAAAACTTGAGTTAATTTTGTCGCACTGCCATTAGACCAGTTATGTTATATGGAATGAAGTGTTGGGTGGCAAAAAGGTGAACATGACCATAAGTTTAGTGTGATAGAGATGAGGATGTTTAGATGGATGAGCGTACAAACACTGAAACACATTTATAGACAGAATAAGAAATGGGCATATAAGAGGAAAATTCGGAGTAGTATCTTCTGTTGAAAAGATGATAGAATTTTGTCTCAGGTGGTTTGGACATGTGGGGAGAAGATCGGCAGAGCATCTGGTTTAGAGGCTGGATCAGCCGCAGATAGGCAGGTAGTGAAAGGAAGAGGAAGACCTAAGAAGACCATACACGAAGTGGTCAAAGGAGATCTATGTGTAAACAATCTCACTGCAGACATTATACCCGGTAGGGCACAATAGGGTCGCTTGATCCCTGTAGCCGATCATATCTATTAGGATAAGGCTTTGTTTTTGTTGTCGTTTCCCTTTATTTGAGATAGTAATTATGCAGAGTATGTAGTTCAATGTATATGTATAACCATTAGCTGCGGAGGTTTTTCCTCAAAAATTCACAGAATAATCCTTGTTTAAAAACTGCCAATATGACCACCTCTGAAACTAACCATAACTTGTAGTTGACCAGCAAAATTCGAATCTCTTGAAGCAACGTGAGCCTGGAGCAATAACCATAGCTTGTAGTTAACCATAGCTTCTAGTGTTCTCTACTCCTGTTGCACGAGTCATGATGTGCTTTTTGACTTTAGGAATGGAGTGGGAATTTGATCTGGTGTTGATAGTAGTAACAAAAACATCGTATTTGCTAGAAAGGCCAGCTATGATAGCGGAAACATGCTCTTGTTTGGAAATCAGACTTCTAGCGGATGTGAGAGCATTGGTGAGTGCACAGATCTAAGGATGTACTTGTTTAATAGTTGTGAGGTCTTCGCAACGTTGCTAAGCTCTATCTTGAGTTGATAAACATGAGCTCAAGCCTTTGAGGAGTAGAGCTCGAGCTTCTCCTAGTCTTGGCAAGTAAAGTCATGGTCGATGATGAGAGTGAGAATTAGCCTCAGCCATATTGACATTGTGAGCCAAGTAATGACCATTTGCCGTATTTCTCCTCCCAAGTACCGCCTTTGGTTAGTCATACTGGTCAAGGTGAATGGTGCACGATCGATCAGGCTGTATATATAGTCGCTCTTGATGGCAGCCAGAACTTTGCGGTGCAATAGAAGAAAGTTCTTTTTATCGAGTTTGTGAGAGTGTGGGAATCGGCGGTGGGGTCACTGATGATGGGGGGTTTTTTATTGTGGCTTGATGCATTAGCACTTTTGGGAGCTTATGATACCATATTAGATCTTAGTGTGTGTGTGAAAGAGAGAGGGGAAAAAGAGAGAAAAGGGTTTTGGGGGGTGCGGGAGGAGGGGGACAGAGAGATTATGAATATTCTGTAGCAATAGCTTGTATAGGAAGCTACTCGAGGGTAGATTTCTTATGTATGTGATATAAACCCCTAATATTTTTCATAATTATTGTTCCCATTGTGGTTATTACTTCATCTTTTGATATTCAATTTTTCTATCTTGTTTTATTTCTTTTACAGGATGTTCTGCTGGGAATGATTGGAGACAACCATCCGTATCACGAATTTCTGCAATCAATCTTCTCCAGATGTTCAAATAACATTTTCAGCTCAGAGCATGTCCAGTATATCTTAGATTTTCTGTTGAATAACCAAAGTGGAAATAATCACTTGGAGGATTCTTCTGTGGATCTTCTTCTGGTAACTAAAGTCGCTACTTTCTTTTATTTAATTACTTTTTTTCGTCTCTCTCTCTCTCTCTCTCTCTCTCTCTCTCTCTCTCTCTCTCGTGAGAGGGGGAGATTACAACCATTTTATCCCCTTTCAACAGTGAGTACTAGCTATGTTTTTTTGTCTACTATCATTGCTATTAACTAGTTCTTCCTCTCATTTGATTTGATTTGATTTGATTTCATTCAACATCCTATACTGTTGATTTGCTCTCAAGCATCTTGGGCCACTACCAGATATTTTTGGATGCTGATGTCCATACGTTGCCAAATAGGTCGATATTTTTGTATCAGCAAAAGTACTTCAGTGCTGTAGTGACTATCTCTTAATGTGTAATGCTTATCCATCAGTAGCTTTTAAATACAACTCATAGTGTTTTATACTATATCATCTAATGAGATGGTAGTGTTTATAAAACTCTCAAGATACTTGAAGGTAAATCAAACATTTTTTATGACTGGGTATACGTGTAAATTTTGTTTTACACACTGCATTTTAAAGCAACTTTGAAGAGTTATTTGCCTTATCAAGGAAGGGTAAATGATAAATCTAAACTCTGTTATTCATAATTAACAGTATGTTGTTACAATGCGCAGAGATCTCCTTACAACTGATCTCGCAAGTCTCTGTCATGGATTCACACCATCAATTTTTTATTTTCTTATGTTCAGGTTTTATATTTCCAGTTATGTGGGTATTGGTGGAGGTTGAGGATCAAATTGGTGAAATTTGGTTAATGGGTTTGGTTTTTTTGGTCTGCCTTATTGGTTAAGCCATCAGGACCTAGGAAGGGTGTTGAGATATCCCTCTAAAACGGTCCTAGTCTTTATGTTAATGTAGTTAGGACAAAAGTTAGAGTTATGAACATGAAGGATTTTACATCTACCAAATTTTTCTATATATACTATAGTGGCCAAATTGAAGAAAGCCTCTGCTTCTATTAGTCAGGTAATAGTATCTTAGTTGAATGCTTCTAGAGTTATTGACGTTGTTCTTGAACCAGGTTATTGTCAGAATTTTCCCTACAATGCTGAAAGGCTTGGAAATGCAGTTTCAAATGTTATTGGAACAGAAAAGTCCTGTTAATGACAAGCTGATTGAGATTATAGCAAAGGCAGGAGCTCATGTTTCATTTAATATTAGGTAGTTTGCTTTCATGTCTTTATCTTGTTTGTGTGTTGTGTGTAATGTATGTAAAAATTGTTAAAAAATGCATGTTTTAATACAATTAAACTTTCCAATGTATCAAACTAATATTTAATTATCCATTTTCAGTATAAGCAAACTAATATTTAGTTATCAGTGAACTGATTTTTGGTTGCCATTCTAAGTTTCTGTGTGTTTTCACTTTGCAGTGATATTTATCCATTTCTTAAGAAAATGTGCTTGGATGGAACTCGCACACAGGCCAAATTTTCAGTCTCTGCAATAGCTGCCATAACTACTGAGCAATCAGTTTTCTTAAATTTATACGAGGTAATCTTATAAGGATGCCAATGTGATTATAATTTTGATGGAGTAAAACATTGTGTTCATATTTTCCATCATCCATGTTTGGTCAAGAATTTTCCTGTATTGCTTGGATATCATAAGAACAGAAACCGAATATTTTTCAGATTTCAAATCTATCATCAATTGAATAATGTGAGTACAATGAAAAGCTAAAACTCAAGGAATAGAAAAGGGAAAAGAAGATACTAAAGCATATATTTGGACAACTAGAACATGGGTTAAGGTTGTATTTTGGTCCTCGACAAGTAACTGGAGCTTACTTTTCTTGGGCATCATGCACTAGAGAAGTGAACCCGCAACTTTGCTCGAGAGTGATCACTAATTATTAGACCAGTGGACTTTGTGGCCAAGGAGTACACAATAAGGCCCAAGTTACATGAAGAGCCTCTGATATCTTGTGTAAACTACATCGAAAAGTCAATAACTGAAGAAATAAAGAAAGGAAAAATACTAAAGCCAGTATTTAGACAACTAAAATAAGTGTTAAGGGTGTCATATAAAGCCCAAAAACTTATTTTTTTATTCTAGACATTATTTTTTCGGAAGATTAATTTGTTATTCTAACTACTGGTACAAGTGTTGATTTTTAGCTGTTTGATTATAGGTCATTTAATTCTTATTGATGACTGTCGATTCAAACTGTTTGTTTTCTATTTTTATTGTTTTTTGCACAGGCGTTGATCGATCCTTTGTATAGCCAGTGGAATGTCCCGACAGTTTTGCAGTCCCTGGGTTGTATTGCACAACACTCTGTTTTGACTTTTGAAACTAGAGGCGAAGAGATCACATCATATATAACACAAAAGATTATTCAAGTAATTTGAATTAAACATAACTTATCTTGTTTATTCATCTTGCCGGAATAAGGCTAATAATCTGCAAATTTATTACACCTTGCATTTTTTATTAGATGGAGCACTTGGATGATGGTGATAGTGTGACATGCTTAGCTAATACTGCTCAATGTTGCGAATCTTGTCAATTAAAGGTTAGTATGACAAATCGGATGGTCTATTTGAATTCAGTAGTTTCTATTTTGGTGTAGATGCAGACAACAAAAGAGGGGGAAAAAATGAAATAAAGTTCAGATCCCAGTAATTGATAGTTGATGTCTTTCTTATATTAGACAAATAGGAAGAGGTCTAACAGTTGTAATTTTTATAAGCTGCAGTCCCCCTGTAGTATGAACACTATTAAGGAATTGAGTATGTATATATAAAATAACCAGAACATCTCCCGTTAGTTTGGATTGACTACATGGATCTGATGGTGCAATGATGTTTTATCACGAAGTCAAGGAAATAATAGGTAACTCAATAAATAATAGAATGACTCTCAATTTCTTGACAATAGATGACACCTACATATACATAGAAGAGAATAATAAATATAAGCACCTACTCAACTACTTTCAATAAATTCAACTACTAACGACTCTACCGACTTTCTCAACACTCCCCCTCAAGCTCTGAGCCTTTATACCATATTCATCAAGCTTGTTACATAAATAACTTACAAGAGATATTACTTGATATGACACTATCCCTATAGCTAAAGGTTAAGCTTTAAGCTTGTTACAATAAGACTCTTGAAAAAGAAGTATGATGAAGACTAAGACTGTTGAAGAGAAAAGAGGACCAGCTGGGATTGCCAGAGACATGCCATGCCACGGCCAGTAGGAACTGTTGGGACCAGCTGGGATTGTCCATATATCGGCTGGGCCTGTCCGTGTGGTAGTGTTTGTTTTGGCTCTGTTTGATAAGTGTCTGTCCAGAGACACAGACATAAGACATAAAGACTGGAGACAGACACAAAATACATGATTTTTTCAATCTTTAGTTTGATAATGAAGAATAGGACGGAAGACACAAGATACTCTTCTATCAAAATGTCATTTTTATCCCTACAATCACAACTACCTTTCCACCACCACTAATCACCACAACCACCATTCTACCATAAAAAACATTTCACTAAAATTTCCCCTTTCAATAATCTTTCTCAAAAATAAAAAGCGAAACAAATTCAAGAAAGGAAGACGAAGACACAGAAGGTGGCTAAGGTGGCAATGTGGTGGCTGGCCAAAGGCACATGGAGGTGGAGGTGGCAACACAAAGTCAGATGTAGAAGGTGAGCCAGAGGTGAGATGATAGATTCAGAAGGCAATACTGCGGCAGATCTGGGAAGCGAAACAAATACTAAGATTGGGGTGGTGGTGCAAGTGGCAGAGGCATAGAGGCAGTGAAGAAAGTGAGGTATGGAAGAGGAGAGGCAGCGGTGGTCTGGGTGGTTGGGAACGAGGAGAGCCAGTGGTGGTTTGGCTAGAAGGGAGGGAGAAGGAGAAGATGAGAGATATGAAATTATAATCAGCGTAATTGTGGAATTATAAAAATTTAGAATAAGGGCATAGTTGGCAAATTATTGCTTAAAATGTTGTGTTGATGTCTTAGTGTGTTTCTATGCCTCGTGTTCATTAGAACTGTGTTTCACCAAATCAAATGGTGGGCTTGTGCCATTCTCTAGGGAGATGGACAACAACCAAACATTTTCTTAGCGTCCATGTCCATGGGAGACATGAACACTATGACACACGTCCACCTTTTGTTTAGTTAAGACACAAAGTTTCTTGACAAGGACACACACTAAGACAATTTATATCCCACTTGATAGCTAAGGCAGCGTTTTGTTTATGTATTTCTTGAGACAAGACACAGAGACATAAACATTAAAGATATGGACACAAATTATTAGTGTATATATATTATGTTTGGTAAAAAACATTGAACAAGACACAATAAAATTAGAAATGGTCCATATTATCCCTATAATAAATTTTCTTTTAAAACAAAAAAAGCAGCAGCCACCATTGCTGCCACTACCATTCACCATCTGCACCACCACAGATTCATCATCACACACAATTAACCACAAATCAGTCAGCAAAAATTTCACAAGAATCAACAAGAATATTTATTTTTCAAAAGAAAAAAGAAAAATGAAAGGGAGGAGAAGGCAACGGAGGAGCAGATCTGAGAAAGGGGAAGAACCGAGGTAGAGGGAGAGGCGGCAATGGCAGACTCGAAGAGGAAGACGGAGAGGTGGCCGTGGGTGCTGCGAAGAGGGGGAGAGGCAACAGCCGCAGATCTGGACGAAGGAGGAGATGCAGCTGCAGTGGCGGCGATGGCGGAAAGAGCAATGCTTGAGGGAGAGGTTAGTGGCAGAGGAAAGATGGAGGAGGGAGGAAGGAGGATGGTGAGCATCTCATTGGATGGAGAAGGAGAAAGAGAAAAAAGGAATTAGGGTTAGGGATAAAATTGTTATTTTAAAAATTAACAAGGGATAGAAGTGTAAAAAATTGTGTACAATTGATTGTGTCTGTGTCTTAATATTTTAGAGGAACACTAAATACATGTATTCTATATGCATTTGTGTACGTCTATTAAAAATTTGTATCTCAACAAACAAACAATTGACATGTACTAGCGTGTCTGTGTCTCTGTATCTATGTCTTTGAAATCAAACGTTGTCTAAGACATGAGTTTTCTTTTTTTTTTTAATTCCAACAATGTCCGTATTAAAATTTTATAATTCTAATACTATGTTTCTCTTATATCATCCTCCTCTTCACCATTCCTCTTCTGTAGTTTTTTACTAGCAAGTACCACCTCCATCACCAGCACCTTGTATCCAACTAAGTGGATCAAATGACTTATTTCGGCTTATCTTGTATTATGTCAGCAATGAGATCATTCACACATAGTTCTCGTTTGGCCATCTTATAAGAGTATTTATAAGTTTTCTTCTGCCTTTGACGACTGGTCTATCTTCCATCTGATCTGCTTTCCTTATTAGATGCTCTACTAGTCTTTTCTCTGTGTTAAAACCTCCTAAGACAATATTCCACTATATTTGCAATAGTGGGTGCTGTTCCAACTTTCTCTTTCATATCATCGTTCCTTATTCTATCTATAAACATATATTATTGTTCATCCGTATAAATATCCTCATTTCATCCACGCTAAGCTTGCGTTCATGTTCACGCTTCACCGCATGGTAGAGCCATAAAATATTACCTTCATGTTTTAAAAGTATTTTTTGTTGCTTACAAAACCCGAAATGCTCCACCATTTTGACCAACCCACTTGGATCCTAGAAAATACTTAAAAAGCTTTACTTTTGATATGATGCTTTTTCTAATTTTTACTTTTGTTAGTATTCCCCCTTTTGGTGTTGAACTTATACGTCATATATTCCGTCTTAGTGCGACTTTTGCACAAATCATGTACTTCAAAATCTTGTCTCTACAATTGTAGCTTCTCGTTTAAACCTTTCCACGATTCTCCTATAAGGACGACATCATCTTTAAAAAGCATGCGCCATCCTTGGATATGCTTAGTAAGCACTTCTAAATCTAATGTGAAAAGGTATGGGCTTAAAGTTGACAACTGGTGTAATCTTACACGAATTCCCTCTGTCACACAACCTTGGGTTCTCATGCTTGTTTAACCCTATCATATATGTCCTTAATTGCACCAATATATGCAATCCTTACTCCCCTCTTTTCCAAAACCTTTTCCAATACATCGCCATCATTCTCCTTCACAATCCTTACTCCCTCTTTATTTATTTATTTATTTTTTTTGGTCCTTTGGTCATTTCTGTTTTGTACTTTGGTTTGTTTATCCTCATTGCTATCTAACATTTCTGTCTTAAGGTGTATCTAGTTGATGGAGCTGTTTATTTTGAGAGATAAGCATATTTTTACATTTAATTTGAACTATACATATACATCAATGCTCAAGTTTAAGTTTGCTAAAGGTCACTTGTTCGCTTAAGTTAAATGGCAAGGCATTATTTAATGACGAGTATGGTTGATTAATGTGAACTGCCAACATGACGAGTATGGTTGATTTGGTAAAACACCTTGTGTTTGAGTAAGGGCGTAACTGGTATAATTTATTGTACAAAAAGAGAAGGTTTTGTGGTTCAGTGGTATCCTATAGGATTATGGATGTATAGCACACCGGGGCAGGTGGAGAACAACCTAATTGAGTGCATTGTATTTCTTCCATAATGACTCTGTAATTTTCACAATTATTTTTTCTTTTTGGGCAGATTTATGGACTTAAAACCCTGGTAAAGAGTTATTTACCTTATCAAGCAGGCCATATCAAATGCAATATTAAGTTTTTGTTGGATATTTTGTCAACAATGCTATACAACAACAATTTTGATATGACTGAGACAGGCTCATGGTATGGATTTTAAAGTAATTTACTAACTTGCTTATTCTTTTTTTCCAAGTTTTGTGTACTAAGTAAAATGTTGTTGCTTTAGGTGAATACTTTATGCATCATCTGTTTGATTCTCAGCTGCTTCCTTTGGAGTGAGAGTTGCATGCTAAAGATATTGTAATTAGAGAACTTCTAAATTATATGTTGAACACAATTTATAGCAAACTATGGTTTGTAGAAGACTTTATAAGCTATGCTTTTCTAAGTTATTATGATATTTATAACTGAACTCATATGTTAAACAATTTCTCTTCCATTTTCTGTATCTGACCATATATTGCATTGAATTATTTAATTTCTCGGGTCAAACTTGATTCGGAAATGTTATTCTATGTTACCCACAGGGAAAATGACATGTCTCGTATCAGATTAGCTGCAGCAAAGGCAGTTCTTCAGCTTTCTAGGAAGTGGGATTTGCATATTACTCCAGAAATTTTTCGCTGTACTATTTTGATTGGAAAGGTTTGTTTTTCTGTAACATCTGAATTTAAAATAATTCTTCACTCAAGAAATGTAGATTGACTAACCACTTATATACTATTTCCCAATTGAAATACAAGCAAAGAAATGTGGGCTTGATTTTCCCAGATAAGAGCAGCCAACTGATAGAACACCACAGACAGTGGTGGTTGAAAACAGAAAAGAACCCTATGCTTTAGATACTATGTTTAGACAATGATTTAATGTGAATAGCTTGAGGTATATGAACTCCTCAGCTCATATATTTATATACACTAATTAATCATTACAATACCTACTAAAGATAAAACACAATTATTCATAATTGATTCTAATCTAACCTAATTGACACTAACAGCACCTAACAACTAATTGACTGAATTATCTGAATATGATATCAACAGATGTAATCAAGAACACCAAGAGGATTGCTGATTCTAAGGACACTTTTGGATTTTGCAAAGAGTGGATGTCCAAAGAATGAATGTAAATGTATTGTTAGACACTATAAGAATTCGAGATAGGAAAATTGTTTTTTTTTTGGGGGTGGGGGATAAATGATTAAGACCATAATGCACGCACCTTCAACGACAAATGTTTTGACAATGTTTTATGGGTAGGATTGGACTCCTAACATCTATGCAAAGCTCATGATCTTTATGGAAGACTTTCCCTCTTAGATATGTTGACATAAGAGCTGTTACCTACCTTCTTGGAAATCTTTTGAAGGTAGTATAGAATAGAATTTAATTTCTAGGGTTCTGAATCAAAGTAGTCAATAGCAGGATATAGGATATAGATAATAGTGTTGACTGATTTGTTTCATCGGACCAAACGTGATTAATATAGCATTGGAAACAGCATTGTGATATAGTTAGCATTTTTAGTTATCTGTATTCAGAACTCTGCATGTATGTGTACCCTTACGACTTTTCAAGACAACCATTGAGCCAAAGAATTGTTGACACACGGCTTTTTACCCCTCTTATTTTCCTTAACAGTATCAACTTATCTACTCTCCTTTATAAGTTAGATAATATTATATCATTCGGCATTTAATCTATAGATTGTTTCTGATCTAGGATAATTGGCATACCACAGATGCAGTTAAGAATATTTAGTCTCTGGAATATTAAAAAGAATATATGATGTAAGGAATAAAGCAAATTTAGTTCTAATTTCTATCGAGTTTTTCTTATATATGGCTCTTTAAATTATCAATATTTTACTAGTTCTCATTTGGTTCATTAGTCAATACCACATTTTTTATTTGTTGTGTTTTCTGGTGTCTACTTCATATTCCAGGACTCCTCGCCTTTTGTTAGGAGAACATTTCTTGCCAAAATCCACAAGTTGTTGAAGGAGCGTAAACTACCTATTAGATTCACGTGTGCATTTGCATTTGGAGTGACAGATGGCATTGAGGATGTCCGATATCATGTATGTTAATGTCTATGTCTATTATGCATGTGCCTGTTGCTTTTATATATTTTTTAATTCATTTTTAATGCAATATTTTCATTAGATATTTGGACCATAACATTACCAAACTTAAAGAAAAGTAAGCTGAACAAGTAGTTATAATGGTACGAGCTCTATTGGTCGAGTTATCGACTTGCCAACTTGCTACCTCTGAAGCATATTATGAAGAAAACTAGTTTTGTTTGAAAGCTAGGTTTGTATAGTTTATTGTCACCAAAAAGATTCTCAACCAATGTTTGTGGAGTTATGGTTGGTTTAACTTTGTTGCCTAGAGCAGAGTGGTCTTCGGGGACAGCCGACTTCCAACCCTCATAACTCCTTCCACAAAACTTGGAATGAGATGGGACCAATTGTAGTGGAAAGCTCGGTCTTTCTAGTTTGATATCAACAATAACCCAAAGCACATTCAAACATAAAATTATATGATTCTTCATCTAATTCTAAGCTATTAAAGGTAAAGAAATTAAAATAAATTAATATATCATGTAGATTTTATTAAAATATTAATATTGATATATGCATGTATTATATAGAGAGGAAAAAAAAAAAAAACTCCAGTGGAAAGCTTTTCAATGGTGTAAGAGCTAATTTAATTTACACTGGTGTCATTTGATCTTAGTGTAAATGTTACACCATTAAATAACTTTTTTCTTCATGTAATTTTTTGAAAACCTAGCCATTGGATTAAAAGCTTATATATTATCTCGAGAAAATTTCATGTGAATCCAAAATTGTTTATTATACTGTTTATATACTTGAAAATCAACGTAATATATTTGTTTAAAACATGCATAAATAAAGGTTCTTCGATGATTTTCACTTTGTCATTCATTGGTTGGATTGATAAGATATATATTCTATAAAAAGTTACGAGCGGTGTAAGTTTGTTTAAATTGATACTAGTGTCATATGATTCCAACTCATGTATGCCATGCATGCATGCATGCATTCCATGCTGGTTCGGTCAGGGTGGCTTCGCCCTAAACCTGAATAAACATGCAACATGATCTGCTCAGCAACCAGCCTGCTCGACTGTGGATCAGGATTGAACCCGCCCCAGTTGTGATTAATGGGTTGGGTTCCTGTGGATTTGGTTAGTGCAGCCACCCTTATCAACTCCTCACCCAATGACAACTCGCTCCAAAGCCCTTCCACGTACTACTGCCTTACATACACTCAACCAACTCTAGCAAATTTAAGCTTTGACCTTGCCTCAGCGATTCACTGACCTCACAGCAGAACTGTTGTCACTGCAGTCATTGCTGGTAGAGTGGAAGGTTCCTATTCACAAGTTTGTCGTGTAATGTGTACTATTCTTTGTTCAAGAGAAGGTTATGCAGGCAAGGTCCTTGATGTGCATATTCCAACAGATGAGCAACCTGCAGATCTTCTCACTGAGGCTGTCTCAAAGGTTAAGTTCCTATTGCTCTAAGGCTAGTTTCCTAGCTTGGATCCGCAGCAGATTAGATCTCAATAGTTGTTTAGCAGGGACGGTTGTGATTGGGCGGCGTAACTGAGTAAATGAGAACAGTTAGTAATCGTTAGTCACAGCCTAAACCAACCTGCGGCTAACAGCTCATGGGTTCCACGCTATGTATCGACTAAATTACCCTCTTGGTTTTTCCACTTGAACTGCAAGATCTCTCTCTCTCTCTCTCTCTCTCCCTCACACACACTCACACATACACAACCTGCTGCTAACAGCTGATGGGTTCCACACTATGTATTGACTAAATTACCCTCTTGTATTTTTCACTTGAACTGCAAGATCTCTCTCTCTCTCTCTCTCTCATATTTAAGGAAAAACTACTAAAAGCTTGATATTAAGGGAGAAAAAACACACTCCTTAAATACAATATCAAGCATCCATACTACTCGATGGGGACTTTGGGCACCCCATAATGTCCAAGTCCTATATATATATATACATCCTTGCCTATTGCCATCTGAGGTAGATGCTCAACTACTACTTGAAGCCTGGGTACGAACTTGTCCTAGACCCTCTACTTGAGTTGCTGTTTTCTCTGGCTATTATTGGATCTGGCATCTACTCCTTCAATGACAGTTGCCTGTCCTCTTGAGCCTTACCTTCCCATTTCTACTTCATAAGATGTGCATTCTAGATTGTATAGGTAGCCCCCCATGCCTTTGTCCATGGTGATCTTGATGAAGTATACATGAAGCAACCTTGCTTATGTAAAAGCTTTGCTAACCTTTGATCTCACCTCAGTGATTTGCTGACCTCCATCTGAAATCTTTGCTTTATAAACAATCTGAGTTTGTTCTTTGTGTAGTAAATTTCCACTGTGATTTAGCAGTTTGGTGTTTGATATGGGGGTGATGCTTTTCACTCCTTGTTTATTTCATCTTTGTTCTTCATGAGGTTACATCTTTTTTATTGTATTTCTAATTACTACTTTTGTTCATAATGTTAGTTATTAATGTCAGTTTGATTATGGGTTGTATCTTTCTGCTACATGATGATTACTGATACTTCTTTTTTGTAGAGCTATGAATATATTGCAGAATTTATTAAGGATTATGGTCTTGTCACTCGTAAACAACAAAGTTCTGCTGCGCATGGAGCAGTTGCACATCCTACATACATGGTCGTCTATTTGATTCATGTCCTTGCTCAGAATAGCGACTTTCCACTGAAAGGTTGTCGGAATGAAAAATTGTATGCTGACTTTTGTAGGTAATATTGTTGTTCTTGTTCAATATCATGTTTAAAGCTTTACAGTTTATGGGATATGAATGACTTCTAAAACCTGCAATACATGTGGATTATTGTGTAGTCCGCTCTTCTTTGTCCTGCAGGCATTTACCAATGCCAGTATAGTTGATGGTGACCTGGATGTTGTAAATGATGCTGTCTTGCATCTTTTTAGTATTTTTCGGGCAATCAGAAAAGCTGAAGATGCCATTGATCCCCAGACCAACGCTGTAAAATGTTCTTAAGATTTCCGTTATTAGCATACTTATTTTTGCATCTTTGTTGAATCTTGTATATAGGGTTTATTTGAGTTCTGTGAAATGCAGAAGCTGCACATTCTAGCTGAATTTGGGATGTTTGCTTTAAATGCAATTAATCATGGTGCAATATCAGTATCACAAGCTCCTGGGCAGATTTTGCTTCCTTCCTCATTTTATAAAGTGAGTTTTTCTAAGAATAGCGCAGCTTTTTAGGTGGCTGGTTTAATCTATATTTATTTTACCTTTTGTTTATGCCATCTAATTTGTAGTTTTATTCGGACAATCTTTGTTTTTCGATGTGATCTGTCAGTTACAGGGCAATTCAAAATGTTCAGAGTCATTTTGCGAGGAAGGTTTTCTATGTAGTCTCTTTGCTACACTTAAACGTTGTACCCCTCAGGCATTTGCTCAGAAGGTTCGTGCTTATTCATTACACCACAAATATTTTGTATTTCTTTTTTTGCTGATGGCATTTATTTTTCATATTGCTTGATCTCTCTATTACCAGCCACTTACTAAGCATGGTCGCAAGGGGCAAGAGGCTTTCCCCAAGTCTAATACCAAAATTTCAGGGTTCTAGATTTGACATCTAGCAAAATGGACAATTTATCAGTGAGAGCAATAACAAATGCTAAATATGTGAGGCAAGATTCACCCCCACGGAAAAGGAGTAAACATGTGCTTTCTTCTAATTGTGGTCAACTGTTTGCATGAATCAATAGAAGAAAACAAAATTGCAACAAAAATGTGAAAAGACTTCAGAGCAACATGCTTTGCTTGTGATTCTATGATGAGGTGTCACCAATACATTGGATCCGAGATCTAAAAAGCTGCTCTTTACATTAGAAATTGTCCTAAGTTGCAAAATACTGTTCAACATTTCAAATGCCCTGAAACCCACCTCAAGATTCCTTGGTGTAAAGGTTGGTGGGGAAATTCATTGAATCTTAATATCTGGCGTTATTTTATGTCCATCTATAAGTTATATTAGTGTATGTCAAGAAGTCAGATCAAGGCAATGCCATTGCTGTAGCTGGGGCTGATTGTCTCTGGCATGTATCTATGTGCAGCAACTCTAGTTAGATATATAATCATTTATTGCTTCTGCCTAATTAAAACTTTTAGAAGACATGATTTCATGACATAATATTAGAGCTTCTATGAGCAAAAGGTCTAGAGTTCGATTCTTGTATCTCCATTTTTCTAAATAGATAGAAAATGCTACTTCACAATTCAAGCCCAAAAGAGGGTTTTACGTGAGGGAACGTGTAGATATTTAATCATTAAGTTGGTTTATGTAACTCTACTCTGCTGGTTCAACTTAGGATCAATCCAGTCTAACTATCAGGCTCTAAACAGTTTGTTAGTGTTAATTGTGATAGCTGTCTGCTGCACATAGAACCTCTTGTAAGAATCTGTTTCTACTTCTGTAACTATAAGTTGTTAGTAGATTCTGGACTAGCTCTCCTTCTGACACTTTTCTCAGCTATCTTCTTTGGAGCTAAACTGATTGGATTTTAATGTCAAATTTTTCAATCTCTTTTTCTTTGGATCTTATTTTAGGATGATACTTAGGTTTGGAATGTCCCCTTTCCAATCCTTTTCAAGTATCTTCCTTTCATAAAGCAGCTATTTGACATTGTACTCATCATGTAATTGTTGGAATTTATTCTTATACATGAGCTATAATGGTACAAGTTATTGAATTAGATCATGTTTGTCCTCAAGTATACCTTTTAGTTCTTTGTTCCATCATCCAGATGATGGGGAAATAGGATATGCATACCATAAGATTCAATCAAGTTGGGCTTATATGATAGAGGAGTGCTTCAAGTGTTGTTCTTGATAGGAAAGTGGTTCATCTAGCTTATGAAAACATCTCCACACAATTATGAGCTTTTCAAATTTATGTGGGCCTGAATGTGTGAAAAGCCAACAAGAGACTAAGTGCTGTGTTTGCAAAGATGAGGATATTCCTAATGTGAATAGACTGATGGATGGGAAAGAATTAGAAGTGACGCATTAGAGAAGAGTTAGGATAACACTTCTGGAAACTTGTAATAGATATGGGTAGAGGAAGACCAATAAAAACAGATGACATTTAAATATAAATTGTGACACTTGTCTATAGGCTCATTTTGACAGGATCCAATGGGGTCATGTCAGAATGTGAACATATACTTGAGCCTGACTAAAAATTGGGACTGATCTAACTGACATTAGGCATATCCCGCAAACTCCCATTAATGAAATAGCAAGCTTATTTGTTTCTAGTACAGTTTCTTATTAGATCATTAGTGATACCTATACCCAATCTCTTTTTGGTTTAGAAGCAGCCAATAATTTTGTATCCTTGTTTTGAGATTCAACTTGACCTTTATTTTGTAATTTAGACTTTTAGTATTGTATGTTTCTAAGCACATTTCTTGTGGAACAATTCTATGAATGTCTTTTTTTTGTTTAGAAGCAGATATACTGGCAGATGTTTCAATAAAAAGAGTTTCTCCACTGGGATTTCAGTCAACAGTTTTTTACTGTCTAGTCTTTTCCCTCATGTTTCCAAATGTATCGAGTTCAAATTTTATTAGATAGTGCCCAAAAAATACTAATGCTCCTTTTTAACACTAATTTCTTTTGGGGTATCTTCTATGTCATTGTTTAATCATGAAAAGTTAAAAAGTATGAATGAAGAGATACAATGGCTAAACACTGATATATTTTTTCTCTCAGGATAAATGATAATCCTAAATGATTAACCTTGGTTCTTCCCCAAACTCTTGCATAAGTTAATCATTTGGTGTATCTTGAATGATGAATTCAATTGTGTTGCTTACTTGCTTGTTCTCACCTTAATTTTTCTGGATAAGTATTCCTTTGCTTAATTATCACACTGGATAATTGATGTTCCTCTCTAAACATGTAGCATGTATGTTTTCTTATTCTCAAAAGTGCATTTGGATAAACATATGCACATTTAATATGTCTTGCATGTCTGTCATTGGTTAATTGCTTATATACAGTGGCACTATCTGTCCATATTTCTTTTGGTTAATGCACACACCATCAATAGACAGATTTTCTGACAAACATGTCTTATGGATATAACTAGATGCCTAGCATCTATTTGGTGTAAAGCTCATGATCATTGTAGAGGGTTTTTCACTCAGTGACTTAACAAGATTCCTTCCATTTGGTAATAGACTGAACTAATATATTGACGGCTTAGTCTCTCATGTATAGCATACAAGCTCTAGTGACAGCTAGGTGCCAACTAAGCAAAACGGTTAGCAACTAACTAAGCAATCAGTTACCT